>NW_025381743.1:0-1064 GCF_016433145.1 Gracilinanus agilis | reverse complement strand
GAGGAGGAGGAGGAGGAGGAGGAGGAGGAGGAGAGCGAGAGAGCGTTAACTTTGGAATCTAGAAGCCATGGATTGAAATCTTACCTTTGACACAAACCAACAATGAGGCAATGGACTTGTCATTTAACTTCTCAGTGGCTCCAAACAACTCTCTAACTCAGGGGTTCTTAACTTGGGGCCTGTGAAATTGTACTCACTGGGTTTAAAAATATTTATCTTGATAATTGCATTTCAATATAATTGGTTTCCTTTACGTATTGTATTTAAAAACATTCTGAAAAAGGTTCTATAGGCTTCATCAGATTGCCAGCAGAGTCCAATTTATTTGAAATATCAAAAACCATTTATTGGACCACTTCCATAGCATTATGCTAGGTCATTGGGGACGATGATAGCCAATGTAATATGTAATGCTTTTAGGTTTTCAAAGCACTTGACATTTATTATCTCACTTGAACCCTCATAATAACTTTATGAGGTAGGTACCGTGATTATTCCCATTTTTTAAATAAGAAAACTGAGAAGCTAAGTGATTTGCTCAAGTGATATTGTGAACCACAATACCCCAAACCCTTCAATATCAGCACTCATTCTCTATTTCCTTGCTCTCTGAGAAGGCAGCCCTTTTCCTTGCTAAGGCTAACCTTTGCTACAGTGGGAGTCTGATAATATTACTCTCCTGCTCAAAAATCTTCAGTACATCCCTATTGCCTTTCTGATAAAATACAAACTTCTCAGCCTGGCATTTAAAGCTCTCAGTAATCTGGCTCAGCCTACCTTGTCACCTTTCTTTCTCATCTCTCCCATTCTCTCCCATTCACATACTACATGGTAGTCGGACTAAACTACTATCTGTTCCCTGAACATTTCCTTCCTCCTTGTATTCACCCCATTTCAATCCATCATCAGAAGATATTTAGTGAGCACATCTTATATATATTGGAGATACAAATACAATAACATGATCCCTACTCAGAATGGATAGAGAGGGGGAGAGAGAAAGGAGAGAGGGGGGGTGGTAGGTGAGAGAGAGAAACAAAGAAAGAGACGAGAGAAAGGTGGGG
>NW_025381742.1:0-5977 GCF_016433145.1 Gracilinanus agilis | reverse complement strand
ATATATATATATATATATATATACATACATACATACATACATACATGTATATATCGTTACATTTCATTCTATGCAGTTTGTCACTGTTCTCTCTAAGTATATTTCCTCTGGCTGTCCTGATGATAATAACAATTTTTAAGAGTTACCAATATCATCTTTTCTTATAGGAATACAAATCATTTGAACTTATTGAGTCCTTTAAAAAACGTTTTGATTTTTTTGTTCTTTTCCCCCTCTCTTAATGTGTTTGTACTTCAAATTTTCTTTTTAAGTCCAGTCTTTTCTTTATGAATGCTTGGAAGTCGTCTATTTTATTAAATGACCATACTTGTATTCCTGCAAGAATATAATCAGTTTTGCTGGTTAGTTGATTCTTGGTTGTAGGCCTAGTTTCCTTGCTTTCCTGAATATCGTATTCCACGCTTTCTAGTCCATCCTTATAGATGCAACCAGATCCTGTGTTATGTTAACTGTGGTTCCATGGTATCTGAATGACGTCCTCTTAGCAGCTTATAATATTTTCTCCTTGGTCTTGTAGTTCTTGAATTTACCTATAACATTCCTGGGCATTGTCAGTTGGGGATTAAATGTAGGAGGTGATCTGTGGATTCTTTCAATCTCCACTTTTCTCTCTTGTTCAAGAATGTCAGGGTAGTTTTTTTGGATAATTTTCTATAGGATCATGTCCAGGCTTTTCCTTTTGTCATGATCTTCCAGTAGTCCAATAATTCTCAAATTGTCTGTCCTGGATCTATTTTCAATATCTTTGTGTCAATGAGGTGTTTCATATTTTCCTCAAATTTTTCATTCTTTTGATTTTATTTTATAGATTCTTGCTGCCTTGTGAAGTCATTTGCTTCTAGTTGTTGGATTCTGATTTTTAAAGTCTGAATTTCATCCCTGGCTTTTTGGTCATCCTTCTCCTGGTCTGATTTTCTTTGTAGGTCATTTTTCACTTTCTTTGCCTCATTTTCAAGCTAGTCAATTTTGGATTTCAAGACACTATTTTCTTGTTTAAGTTGATGTATTTTCTTTTTCCAGTTGTCTTCAGCCTCTTTTAATTGTTTTTTGAATTCTTGAGTTAATTGAATTTTGAGTTCTTGAATTAATTGAATTTTGAGTTCCTCTAAAGCCTGTGTCCATTTCATTGGAGTTTCTGTGTTTTTGCTCAGTGTCCCTAGATCGTCCTCAGATCTATTTGCTTTTTTTTTTATTACCTGGATAAAAGCTCCTGATTGCAATTTCTTTTTTCTTTTTTCTGTTGTTTACACATATTTTTTCCTTCTTTCCCCCCTGTAATCTTGTTCCTTTGATTATTTGATCTGTGGGTTTTGGCTATTCAGTCCTGGAATCGCTTCTTCTCTGCTCTGTTGACTAATTAGGTTAGTGGGCCCTGAGTCCAGATTTTCCCCAGTTGGTAGTAAAAGCTAAAGATGTGGTTTCAGCTACTTTCACTTCAGTCTATTGGGGAGGGATGTTGGAGCTTCCCTGTCCTTTGAAGACTTCTTATCTGCTGTATTGATAAGATTAAGCGAGGTTGGAGTTGATCTGCTAAACTTGATGTGCCCTGAGTCCAAAACCTAGAGAAAGGAGGGGGGACAGTGCAAAATGGAGTGTTTGTCAGCCTTCTCTGGGCTTCTCCTCTATCTACCTCCCTATTGTCTGTGATCAAAGCCTTGAGTCTGGCACAGCTGTGTCAGCAAGGTACTCCCTCCGACTAGCACCCTTGCCCACCCAGAGATTGCAGGATCTGCTGGAAACTCAGTACATTAGGTGGGGGAGGGGACCTGGGATCTTCTTTTTTCCTTTTCCCTGGAACTGGAGAGTTCAATGAATTCAACCTTTTTTTTCCCCCACCTGACTTTTAAGTTGGATTTAGCAGGAGGATCACCCAGCTCTGTTCTGTTGTCAGATTTGGTTTTTTGGTCCCCTCAAAGCCCTTTGTCCTTGATTGGTGTTGAAGGGTTTACAGAGGTCTGGAGCCTTGCTGCTTCTAAGCCACCAACTTCCCTGAATCTCCAAAGTCATCATTTTAAAGTTCAGCTCTTACCATGTTGCTCATAATATCATTGAATCATAGTTTTGGGATAAAGGGATCTTACAGCCCATCTTATTTATCTCTCTCATGTTATAGATAAGGAAACTGAGTCTCACAGAGAATTGCCTAAGATTGCTTTGCTGTTAAGAGTCAGGGAAAGGATTCAAATCTAAGTCTTCCTGACTCTGGGGCCACTGGGTGACATAGAGAATAGAGTATCCCACCTGAAATCAGGAAGATTTGAGATCAAAATCCAGCCTTAATCAGTTACTAGCTGTATGAACCTGGGCAAAGTTACTTAATCCTGTTGACCTCAGTCTTCATCTATAAAATAAGCTGGAGAAGGAAAAGACAAACTACTCTAGTATCTTTGCCAAGAAAACCCTAAATAGAGGGTCATGAAGAGTCAGACACTACTAAACAACAAACAAATTTCCAGACTACAGAAACATTCAATAAACTAGTCCATCAATTAATAAACCCTTGTTAAGTGCCTACTATGAGCCAGGCAAGGGATACAGATAGAGCCCTGGACCTGGAGTCAGGAAGATATGAGCTTAAATCCAGCCTCTGACACTTACTAGCTGTGTGACCCTGGGCAAGTCATTTAATTTCTGTTTGCCTTAATCCATGGGAGAAGGAAATGGCAGGCCACTCTGGTACATTAGCCAAGAAAACCCCCATGGACTCTATTGATTTGCTGTGGTCCACAGGGTCACAAAGATTTAGAACTGAGCAACATGAGCCAGGATCTAAACACCAGGGGTATAAAGAAAGGCAAAAGACAGCTCTTGTCCTCAAGGAGCTCACAGTCTAATTGAGGAGAGGAAAAAAATGAACAAATATGGAAAAACAAACTATATCTGGGATATGTAAGGAATAATCAATAGAGGAAGGCACCAGAATTAAGGGAGACAGAGAAAGGCTTCCTTCCTATAGATAGGAGGATCAGATTTGGAACTTGAAGGAAGACAGGTTCCTTCGTCCTTTCTCAAAATTCTTGAATGGTACCCATTACCTATAAGATCAAATACAAACACCTTAGCCTCTATTTAGTCTTAAACACTCTATATTCTGGGTCTAACTTGACCTTTCCAGACTTACCTCAAGGTACTGATCTGTGTACACTCTATATTGTAGCCAGATTGGACCATTCTTCCATCTCATCCTACCCTCTTTCACCTTCATCATCATTATAGTTAACATATATATTGTGCTCTAAAGTTTACTAAGTATTTTACATTTATTCCTCACAGTAACTCTTTGTGCTAGGTGCTCTTATTCTCTCCATTTTACAGATGGAGAAACTAAAGCTGACAGAGGTTAGGTCAATTGCCCAGGATGACATAGCTAGTAAGCATCAGAGGCTAAATTTGAACTTGGTTCTTTCTGACTTCAAGTCTCATGCTCCATCCACTGAACCACCTAACTGCCTAGTTCTCATAAGTGATCTTTTGCTTTTATTTCGGGGCTCAGGACTCCATGCCATTTACCATAATGTCCCTCCTAGCTCTCCTCCTTTCCAATATCTCTTTTTATGGTCCTCTGAAGGTCTTGACCCTTGAAGGCAGGGTTGTCTTGTTTACTTGTATTTGTATTTCTAACACTTAGCACCATGTTTATAAAATATCTATCTATCTATCCTTTGAAAAAGATCCCACTCATTTAGACATGAGAGTTCTGATTTGTTTATTTTTATGAACAGTCAAATTACTTTAGTCATGTGTAATATACAGTAGTCATTCAGTAAACCCAAATTATACACCAACCAATTTGCTATGCATTAGACTGACCACCCACCTTCCACTGGGAGGTGCTTTATTTGTAAGTCATAGTATAAAGCCAGTTCTATGCATGAAGATGATGAAGAAGCCAGAGATTTTAAATGACAAGCCTAAAATTACATGGATGATGCCATGGCTGGAAGCATGAACTGGTACTCCCAAGGTCAGCCCCTCCACACAGCTTGATTTCATCAATA
Source organism: Gracilinanus agilis (assembly GCF_016433145.1). Taxonomy (NCBI): domain Eukaryota; kingdom Metazoa; phylum Chordata; class Mammalia; order Didelphimorphia; family Didelphidae; genus Gracilinanus; species Gracilinanus agilis. The sequence continues at coordinate 1,958 of NW_025381742.1, read as the reverse complement.
ATACTTAATTAATGGCTAAGAAAGACAATAATCATCAGTCTTTCAACAAACATGCACTGAGTGTCTACCTGTCTGGTGCCAAGCACTGTGCTAAGGGCTGAGGGTGCTAAGAAAGACAAAAGAAAGACAGTCCCTGCCCTTGAGGAGCTCAGTCTAGAGGACAAGATGTCAGGCAAACAACAATATACAGACAAGATGTAGATAGGACAAAATGGAGATAATCAACAGAAGGAAGGCTCTAGAATTAAGAAGGACTGGGAAAGGATTCCTGTATGAGGTAGGACTTGAGCTGGGACTTGGAGGAAATCAGAAGTAAGGAGAGCATTCTAGACATGCAGGACAGCCCAAGAATCAGAGCACAACAGTCTATGCACTGCCCCTTATCCAACTTGTAGAAGCCATGGTTAGTGGAAGCAAGCACCCACACCTCACTGTAGCTCTATATTTCATGCATCAGAAAGCATTGTAGAGGGGATAGCTCAATGGATAGAGAGCCAGGCCTGAAGATGGGAGGTCCTGGGAAATTCCTTAGCAAGTCACTTAACCCTCACTGCCTAGTCTTTATCACTCTTCTGCCTTAGAACCAATACTTAATATCAATTCTAAAACAGAAGGAAGGAAGGAAGGAAGGAAGGAAGGAAGGAAGGAAGGAAGGAAGGAAGTGTAAGAGGGAAAAATTTAGGTATTTATAGATATATATTAAATATGTGGCTGCCAGGAANGAGGGAGGGAGGGAGGGAAGGAAGGAAGGAAGGAAGGAAGGAAGGAAGGAAGGAAGGAAGGAAGGAAGGAAGGAAGGAAGAATGAATCATAGACATGAATGTTTGGCTTCACCCTTCTCCAGAGAAAATAAATGGGGTTGGTCAGGGAGCAGTCATGTACTTTCCCAAATCACTTAACTCTTTGTCTTTTTCTCCTTTTCTTTGCAGGAAGCATTGTAGCCATTACTGTGACAGTAATTGCAGTGGTATTGCTGGTATTTGGAGTAGCAGCCTATCTGAAGATCAGGTAACATTTGCCTTATTTCCATCATGAATCAAACCATGGTGTCTGATAGCTCCAAGCTCCAACTGTCAGTTAATAATAAGCTCAAAAATAACTTAAGTACCTACTATGTGCCAGGAATGGTGGGATACAAAGAAAGTTTAAAAAAAAAAAAAAGCTCATGCCCTCAAAGGGCTTATAAGCAGCTATATACAAATAAAATATAGCCAGAATCATTTAGAGATCATCTCAGAGGGAAAGCACTACCATTTGCTGAGTTGCTGTGAAGTCTTTTATTTCTCAGGTTCCTGAGATGTGAACAGGAATTGACCATTGACAGAGTGCTACAATAGAATAAAATAGACATTTTGCCCTATATCGTCCAGATATAGAATAAGAAGCCATTTGTGCTATGGCAAAGAGATGAAAGATTGGGTCTTTCTGACATATTAAAGGAAATGTCTCTTGTTTGGATTTCAGCTGGGATGGAGAACCTACTATTCATACCAGTCAGACCTTAGATGCCTCTCAGTGTGAGCCCCACGGGCATCCATTCTAGTGGCCAAGTCAATAAAATATAACAATTGATCAACCACAGGTTTTCACTACAACCATTTTTCTTCACCCTGGGTTAAGTTTTCTATATTCTATATTCTATATTTCCCCCAGTACCAATTCAATTCAAATAATATTTATCAAAGCATCCTCTATGTAGAATTAACTGTGCATAACCCAAAGGCCTCCTCAGCCATTTAAAGTATTTAGAATATGTCTCATTCAAGGACAGCTAAGTGGCACACTGGATAAAGAGCTGAGCCTGGAGGCAGAAAAACTCATTTTCCTGAGTTTCAATCTGGCCTCAAACACTTCCTAACTGCGTGACCCTGGGCAAGTCATTTGACCCCCATTGACTACCCCCTGACTAGTGGAGGGAAGGAAGGAAGGAAGGAAGGAAAGAAGGAAGGAAGGAAGGA
>NW_025381741.1:0-3523 GCF_016433145.1 Gracilinanus agilis | reverse complement strand
CAGAGGGGGAGGAGGAAGGAGGGGAAGGAGGAGAAGAAAAAGAAGAGGAGGAAGAAGAAGAGGGGGATGAAGAGAGAAAAATGAAGGAGGAGCAGGAGGAGAAGCAGGAGGAGGGGTAGGAAGAGGAAAAGGAGAAGGGTGAAGGGAGAAAGATGAAGGAGGAGGAAGAGAAAAAGGAAGAGGGGGAGGAAGAGAAGAAAAAAGGAGGAAAAGAAGAAAAAGGAAAAGAAAAAAGTGGAAAACTTGGGAGAAGAGAAGGAATAGGAGCTAGAAGAGAGTAAAAGGAAGAAGAGGAGAAAAGGGAAGAAAGGGGGAAGAAGAAGGAAGAAAAAAGGAATTAGGGAAAGGAAAGTGAAGAGACAAGGGAGAAAAGAAAGAAGGAACAGGAGGAAGACAAGGAAGGAGAAGAGAATAAAAAGAGGAAAAGATAAGAAAGGAAAAACAAGAGGAAGAAGAGAGGGATAGAAGGTAGAAAGAAAGGAAATGAAGAAAAGAAAGAAGAAGCAAGAAGGCAGAGGGAGGAAGGGAAGTAGAAAGGGGAGAAGCTACAGCAACAGCAGCAGGAGAAAAAGGAGGAGGAGGAGCAGGAGGAAGAGGAGGCAAGCTCAGTCCTAGTCCAGTAAATAGGGAACTAATGAGGGAGGCATAATAAAAGCGGGTTTAACCAAGCTGCTTTTTGGCTGACTGACAATACTCTGATGAGTGAAGGAAGAAGCCCTTGCATGTTTTTTTTAATTATGATATATAATTTTAAGAAGTCATTAGCCTTAAAAAAAATGACCTCATTAAAATAAAGCGGAAATCTACAGGAGCCGAAGTCATCTTTAGGTTAAAAAGAACGGTTATCACTTTAACTCCAATGGTTTTCCATTTAAGGTCTTTTCTCCCCTCAACTTATAGACTCATAATGGCCTCTAGACACTGGGAGACCCATAATGGAAACGAATGCTGGAATTAAACATCTGTCACCCCGTGCAGCTCCCTATTGACAAACCCTTGGCCCTCCGTGCCTCCCAAGAATATATACCCAGGTTTTGTGCCCCGGAAAGTTTGTCAGTCTCAGTCATCCCCTCTTCTCTACTTGTCCCTCTCCCCAGGAACAGAAAATGTCAAAAAAAAAAAAAAAAAAAAAAGCACCAAAGGAAATCCAGGGACAGTTGAGTGAGCCCTGACAGGTTTCTGGATTCTCAATGAATAAGCCAGGATAGTAACAAGAGACAAAACAGCTATTCATTATAAGAGCAACTGTCAAATTAGGGAGGGCCTCAGAGAAATGCACAAGGCCTTACAACTTCTTCCTTCCCTCGCTCCCTCCTTCCTTCTTTCTTTTTTCCTTTCCTTCCTTCCTCTCTCCTTTCCTTTTGTCATTCCTCCCTTCCTTCCTTCTTCTCTCCCTCCCTTCCTTCCTTTTTTTCCTCTTTTCTTCCTTCCTCTCTCCCTCCCTCCCCTTCCTTTATTCCTTATTCCTTTCCTTTTTTCCTCTTTTCTTCCTTCCCTCCTTCTCTCCCTTGCTTTTCTTCCTTTCCTCCCTTCCTCTTTTCTTCTTTTCCTTCTTCCTTGCTCCCTCCCTTCCTTTCTTCCTTCTTCCCTTCCTTTTTTCCTCTTTACTTCCCTCTTTCCCATCTCCATTCTTTCCTTCCTTCCTTTTTCCCTTCCTCATCCCTTTTCTTCCTTCTTTCCTCCCTCCCTCCCTCACCTACCCAGCTCAGGCCCCAGACCAGTAGGCAGAAATGTAAATGCCAGCCATTTGGGGAGGGGGAGGGCAGAAGGAGGAGGGAGGTGGGAGGTCACACACATACACACACACAGCTAGCCCAGCCTCAGCTCAACCAGTGCCCAGAAGGAAGAAAGGGTCTCTGGCTCGACTTGGGGAAGGGTTTGGCCTCGGGTCCCGCTTCCCTGTGCTCAGCAACTCCCTAACTCCCACAGAAGTTGCTCCCGATTTGAATGAGAGAGGGCTGCTCAAGCTGTCAAGCCCAGAGAATGCCCCTCTGGGGCCCAGGGCACGACTCCCTGCCATCCCTCTACCCCCAGCCACTATCCCACCCGACCCACCCAAAGGTGGGGAGGGGGAGTGCAGAGAAGGAGGAGGAAATCCCTTAAAGCTAAGCAGCAGACAAGGCCTATCTCCCACAGGGCAAACGAGGGTGTCCCACCTCCCTCCACCAAGGTAGCCTAAGGGGCTCCACCCTAGAGGGAGCCCTCCAGACCCCTAGGCTCTCTGGGCCCTTCTGATGTCGCCAGATGCCAGCTGGAACCGGGGGAGGCACTGCTTACTCCCAGGATGCCCTTCTTCCCCTGGAAGATTGGGGCGCCTGGGGAAGGGGGAGGAGAAGCCAGACCCTGCCGGCAGAGCCCAGGGGAAGTGCAGGCGGGGAGGGCGAGGGGGAGGGGGAAAGGGGAGGAGGAGGTGAGCACGGTACCTCTACCTTCTTTGCCGACTGGGTTCTGGGCCTTGGCCTTCTCCCAGGGCGCCAGCGTCTTGTCGTCCTCGGGGCCGTCCAGCAAAGCCTTCTCGCCAGGCATGTACCAGGTGGAGCTGTGCTCGGCCATGAGGGAGTCCAGGTCGATGGTGCTCATGGCGCTCTTGACCGCCTCGGGGCAGCAGGCGGCCAGCTCGCTGTCCCCGTTCTGGCCGCCACCGCCGCCCGCGCACTCGGCCTTTTTGCCGGTGCCGCTGCTGCTGCTGCCGCCGCCGCCCCCAGCGCCGCCCTTGGGCCCCAGCGGCTGGTCCTCAGAGATGCTGAACTGCTGCCGCTGCAGCTGGATCTGCGCCTGGAGGATCTCCAGCGGGTGGATCTCGTCCTGCGGGGCCGTGCTGCTGGTCGGGGTGCGGACCTGCTCCAGGCCCGGCGTGCCCGGGGGCGCCGCCCCGCCGCCGCCGTAGCTGTCCGGAGTCGAGGTAGAGGTAGTGAGGAGGCCCCCGAGGCCTGGGGCCGCTTTCTGTCCGTGCTCCCCGCCCGGGCCCCGCGGGATCTTCGGGGAGCCGCTGAGCAAGGGGCTGCGGCCGGCCTTGGCCAGGCCCGGGGCCGCACTGTCGGAACTGGACGACACCTCGTCTTCGTTGGCGTAGGCCGCGCCCACATCGTCGGCGAAGTCCCCGACGTGCGGGGAACTGCCGGCCGACTTTGCCCCGCTCTGGAGGCCACCGTCCAGGGACGACATGAGGTCGGCCTGGTCGCCTAGGAGCAGCTCAGCCCCTTTGGCCCAAGACGGCGACGTGAGGGCCTTGTCGTGAGGGGTGGGCGCCCCCCGGGGCTCCCCGCCGGCGCTTCCCCCAGGAGGGCCGGGCGCCACCTGCTGCCCCGGACTCACGCCCGGGCCCCCGCCGTCCGCTGCAGCAGCGGCGGCGGAGAACTTGTCGAAGAAGGTCCCGGGACTTACGTGGCCGCTGTCCCTTTTTCTGCGGCCCCTGCCCCGCCCACCGCCTCCGGGCACCGGTTTGCCATCGTTGCCCGACGTGGCCTCGATGTTGTAGTTGGGCGAAAGGCTCGTGCCGTCCCCGGGCACTGGCGGGTTAGGC
>NW_025381740.1:0-2713 GCF_016433145.1 Gracilinanus agilis | reverse complement strand
GCAGGAGGCGGGACAGAGAGAGAAGCTCCAGCCCGGCGCGGCCCGAGCCGGCCGCAGGGGGCAGACACCGGAGGCGCCCCGGCTGGAAAGTCCGAGGAGAATGGGGTGGGGGGAGCAGAGAGGGCCGCCGGGAAGAGAAGGAGCTGGCAGAGAGAGGGGAGAGGCCGGGGAGAGGCCGGGGAGGGCCGGCACCCGGGAGGAGGACAGAAGGAGGCAGAAGGACGAGGGACGGGACGAAGCAGAGTCGGGCCCCCAGCCTGCCCCCGCCCCGCCCCCGCGCGCCGCGCCTCACCTGCTCGCTCTCCTTCCGCCGGTCGGTGCCCGGCAGGCCCATTATAAGGGCCCGCGGCCCGGGGCCCCGCCAATGAGGGGCCGCCCCCGCCTCCGCCCTTATCGCGGGCCCAGACCCCGAGGCTCCGCGGAGGCTAAATCGGGCTCGTCAGCTGTCAGCAGCCCCGGGCCAGGCTGAGCCCCTCCAGACAGCTGAGGCCCGGCCGGCCCTCCCACCTGTCCCAGGGCCATTTTTGGCTTCCTCCCGAGGCCCCAGAATAGAAAGTCCGGAGCTGGCGCCGGCCAGACCCGGGCGGAGACGTGGCCTACGTGGGGGCCTCCCGGCTGTCGGCCTCGGCCCCCGCCCCCACCTGTTCCAGCCCCCGGGGCCTCCCACAGCACTCCCGCCGCCCCCTCCTCCGGTGCTCCGACCCCACCCAGGCTCCCCAGGCCTGGCATTCAAGGCCTCCCCCGCTCCGCTCCCGGCAAGCACAGCCCTGAGAGTGCACGGAGAAGTTTTTAATGCGCTTCAGCGGACACCAGGCGGGCGGCAGCACTGCTCCCTCCTCCGCTCTCCCTGCCCGAGGCCGGGGCTCCGCTCGGCCCCATTTTACAGATGGGAAAAGTCAGTCTCCAAGAGGAGAAATCCTTCACCGGGAGGCAAAGTCCAGCGGGGCCCCAGGCCGTCCAGCCACCGCTGTCCCGGGCCTAGGGGTGGCCAGAAGCCCGCTCACCCCCTGCTCGGCTGCAGGCTCTGGGAGGGCCCCGGCCGGGAGCCCCTGGCAGCTTGGCACGGGCAGCAGCCCGCCTGGCGAGGGTGAACGGGGCGAGGCCGGTGTGCCCAGGCTCAGGAGGCACCAAGGTACAGAGGGGGGCCCTAATCTGGCCCGAGCACACTGCGCCTGGAGGGGGTGAAGGCAGATAAGGCTGAAGTGGCTCAAAGCCACCGGAGGGCCCCAGGGCCGGCCAGGCACGCCCCCTCCTGGCACTCTCCAGAGACGGGGGAGGCTGGGGCAGCCCCACCGCAGTGTGGCAGGGAGAGGTAGTCATGGGGCTGCCCGCCCAGGCTGGGGGGCCTGAGCCTCAGGCCGCCTGCAGCCAGCCACCGGATTCTTCAATGTCTTTGGTCACCACCAGGAGCACCTCGCAGGGGCCCTGGGCCATGGCAGCAGAGAGGAAGTCCCTGGGGGAGACAGGGGCCCCGCCGGCCTCAGCATCCTTCCTGCATCCTCCCCTCCCTTTTACCCCTCCGGTCCTCCTGGGCCCTCTGGCCCATGTACCCAGAGCCTCCCTGAGGCACCCAGGGCCTCCCCTAACCTCCCAGAGCCTCCCTGAGGCACCCAGGGCCTCCCCTAACCTCCCAGGGNCACCCAGGGCCTCCCCTAACCTCCCAGGGCCTCCCTGAGGCACCCAGAGCCTCCCTGGGGCACCCAGGGCCTCCCCTAACCTCCCAGGGCCTCCCAGAGCCTCCAGGGCCTCCGCAGAAGCACCCTCACCTGAGCTCGTCCTCGCCCCCCAGCGCCACGGGCTCCCGGAGCTTGGAGTCCAGGTTGTAGTAGATGCCGCCCACCTTGCGCAGAGCCACCCAGTGCCGCCGCTGCAGCGGGAGGGACAGCAGGCCCAGGGAGATGGGCGAGGGGAGGTTGAGGATGAAGCCCAGGACCTGGGACAAGGCCAGCTGGCTCAGGGGCCTGCGGAGAGGGAGGAGGGCTCGCTGAGTGAGGGGGCACGCTGGGGGTGCCCCTGGGGCTCCCCCCTGCCCAGCCACCGCTCTCACCTCCGTCGGTCCCACCACACAGCCGCCAGGCCGAGGCCCTGGAGGGCCGCCATGATCACGTTCACGTCGTAGTTGCCGGTGCCCAGGAGGCTTCGATGGGGGTTCAGGCGGGAATCGGGGGCCAGCCTGGACGGGGCGGCAGGGCCGCTGGGAGGGAGCCGGGAAGCCCGCAGAGGGGAGTGGGGCCCCGGCTCCAGCCTGAGATGAAGCCCCTGGAGGGCCCCCAGAGTGGGGGGCTCAGAGGAGCCAGGGACGCCCCCTCCCCCGGACTGAGGCAGTAGCTCCGCCTCCACAGGGATTATGGGGCCCCAACCTGTCACCCCCTTCCTCCACAAGCTCCGCTGCTCCCCGGGACCTCGGGGCAACCCCTAAAGCACTCTGCTCCAGGCGCAGACACCCCGGTGTCCTCCCTCCCGGGAGCCTAGTTCGGCCGTGGCTCTGCCCTCACTCCTTAATTCTTGGCCAACTGCTATGGCTCCCTAGGGCCTTCAGAAGCACCTTCTCTCTCCTTAGCCTGGCATTCAAGGCCTTCCCAGTCTAGCTCCACCCTCTCACCCGCTCCTCACCTTCCCGATTTGCCAGTCTAGGGGGCGACAGCCGCCCCCCCCCCAGTCCAGCTGACCCCCTCGGAGACTCACCCCGGGGGGAGGGGGCAGGGGGATGGGC
>NW_025381739.1:0-6318 GCF_016433145.1 Gracilinanus agilis | reverse complement strand
AAGAAGGAAGGAAGGAAGGAAGGAAAGAAGGAAGGAAGGAAAGAAGGAAGGAAGGAAGGAAGGAAAGAAGGAAGGAAAGGGCAGCTGGATAGCTCAGTGGATTGAGAACCAGGCCTAGAGGCAGGAGGTCCTGGGTTCAAATGTAGTGTCAGACACTTCCAGCTGTGTGACCCTGGGCAAATCACTTAACCCCCATTGCCTAGCCCTTACTACTCTTCTGCCTTGGCTTCCTGTCTCAAATCTCTCCTCATTCCAATCCATCCTTCACAAAACTCCCAAAATTACTTTCCTTAAGCACAGATCTGACTAACTGGCTCTCTCCACTACTCAATAAACCTCAATGGCTCTTGATTCTATTATAATAGGTAAGCCTCTCTGTTTAGCTTTTAAATTGCTTTACAACTTGCCTCCAACCTGTATCTTCCTAGTCTCATTGATACATTACTTTTCTTTCTTCACTTGTAAAATGAGAGAGATGAATTAACTGACTTAACTTTAATGGCCCTTCTAGCTCTCAACAATCTTTTTCTATAGTTTTATATTTTAGTCCAATTCAACAAATATTTATTTATTTGGCAGGGAACTTACTTTTAGTTAGTTTTTATTTAAAAATTTTATTTTTTTCAGTTACCTGTAAAAATAATTTTTAACAGTTGTTTTAAAATTTTTTTGAGTTCCAAATTTTCTCTCTCCCTTCCTTTTCTCCCTTATTGAGAAGGCAAACAATTTGATTTAGGTTATAGATGTGTAGTTATGCAAAACATATTTTCATATTAGTCATGATGTGAAAGAAAACCCAGACTATCCACTCCCCCCCCCCAAAAAAAAAACAGAAGAAAAATAAAGTGGTTTTTTTTTAAACCCTTAACTTCCGTGTATTGGCTCCTTGATGGAAGTGTGGTAAGGGTGGGCAATGGGGGTCAAGTGACTTGCCCAGGGTCACACAGCTGGGAAGTGACTGAGATCAGATTTGAACCTAGGACCTCCTGTCTCTAGGCCTGACTCTCAATCCACTGAACTACCCAGCTGCCCCAATGTGTTTTTTTTTTTTTTAAGTATGCCTCAATCTGCATTGAGACTCCCTTGGTTCTTCTTGAGTTGAATAGCATTTTTCATTATAAGACCTTTGGAATTGTCTTGGATCATTGAATGTTTTTTAAAATTCTTACTTTCTATCTTAAAATCAATACTATATATTGGTTCCAAGGCAGAAGAGTATGATAAGGGCTAGGCATTTGGGGCTAAGTGATTTGCCCAGGGTCACACAGCTAGGAAGTATCTGAGGCCACATTTAAATCCAGGACCTCCTGTCTCTAGGTTTGGCTTTCTGCCCAATGAGCCACTGAGCTGCCCCTTGAATCACCATATTGCTGGGAATAGTTCTCATTCATAGTTGATCATCATACAATATTGTTCTTACTGTATATAATGTTCTCCTAAGTCTGTTCCTTTCACTTTTCATCAGTTCAGGTAAGTTCTTCCAGGTTTCTCTGAAAGCATCTTGCTTTTCATTTCTTATAGTACAAAAGCAATCAAAAATTATTTGTAAAGTACTTATGCCAAGGTCCTGGGCTTGACTATGGAAATATAAAGACAAAACAAAGCAGTCTTGTATTCTACTGAGGGGATATGTCTTGTACAGCTCTGTGCTTCAGGAGACTGGTTATTGAGTGGGAGACAATACTACATATAGGGAGAATTAAATATAGGCAGATATCTAGGCAGATGACGTATTCTTGTGCTCATCAACCCACAGGATTCTACGATGAAAATCCATAACAGTGTTTGTAAAAAACCCTCAGTGACTCAATGGATAGAGGGCCAGGACAGAAACAGAAGGTCCTGGGTTCAAATATGACCTCATATACTTCTTAGTTGTGTTACTGAACCCCAGTTGCTTAGCCCTTATCATTCTTCTACCTTGGGACTGATACTTAATATGAGTTCTAAGACAGAAGATAAAGATAAAAACAAAACAAAATAAAACAGGATATGAAGAAAAGCTGTCTTGTTGAAATAGAAATAGCAAGAGCCAAAAAAAAAAAAAAAAAAAGGAAAAGAAACTGAATATTGTGTAATTATAATGACCAATGCTGGCCATGGAGTAATGTTATGAAATTTTATTTTTGCTTTCGTCTGATAGCAAAATGATAACTGTTGCTTTTTAAAGAAATTCAGCTGATGCAAGGTAAATTTTGTTCCAGTCTTTCTGTATTTTTACATATAAACATAAAACACATCTCAAAAATGAAAAATTTTGAGATGTGTTTTATGTTTATATTGATAGTTGGGATTTGTTTTCTTGTACATTCCATCACTCTATTTATCCTTTTATTGGATTGTTTAATCCATTCACATTTAAAGTAATGCTCTAGTTGTCTTCCATTTGTTTCCTTAGTATTGCTTAAAAATAATCTCCTTCCTCTTTTAAATCAGCACTTTGTCCCTGGATTAATTCTGTTGAAACTACTTTGGCACTAATCTAATTCCACAGGCTTTCTTCTCCACCCCACCTCTGATTTGCTTACTCTTTCTTGCACTTTCCTTGAATTGTTCATTTTTTCCTTTATTTTCTTCATTTGGTTATCTCTCCCTTGCTCTTTTGTTCCTTCTTTTTTCCCATTCAGGTAAGAGTTCATTTCAGAATTTCCCCTCCAATTTCTTATACTTATTAATTTTTTCTTATCACACCTTCTTTCTTTTAAAAAAATTCCTTTAAATTCCATGTGAACTGGAATGACCTCCAGGAATTGATGCAGGTGAAAGGAGCAGAATCAAGAGAACATTGTACACAGAGATGGATATACACTGTGGTAAAAATGAATGTAATGGACTTCTGTACTAGCAGCAATGCAATGATCCAGGACAATTCTGAGGGAATTATGAGAAAGAATGCTATTCACATTCAGAGGAAGAACTGTGGAAGTAGAAACAGAAGAAAAACAACTGCCTGATCACATGGGTGGATGGGGATTTAATTAGGGATATTGACTCAAAATGAACACTCTAGTGCAAATATCAATAATATGGAAATTGGTCTTGATCAATGACACATGTAAAACCCAGTGGAATTGTGTATGAGCTATGGGAGGAGGTGTAAGGAGGGGGAGGGATAGAACATGAATCCTATAATCATGGAGAAATGTTATAAATTAATAAATTAAATAAAAATTCAGATACAAAAAATTAATTAAAATTTTAAAATTCCTTTAAAATTTCTGAACTTAATACCAAATACAATTCTCATTTCATATTCATAGTAGAACAGTTATGTACATAGTAAAACCATTATGTGCAAATTATTTTCTTTTCACTGATATCATAAATTCAACATTTACCTTTCAAAGCTGGTTTACTTGTCTATTATTCCTTCTGACTTTCTTTTTCTTATTTTCTATATATTTTTAAATGCCTCAATGATGCTTTAAAATTTTTTTTTCTTTTTTTGTGGAGGAGACAACCTAAGCCCTAGTCCTCTTTCCCTCCCATCCCTCAAAATTGAAAATAAAATAGAATAAAACATGTGTAACAAATATATTTGCATAGTCAAGAAAAACAAATTCCCACATTGTCCACAACTAAGAATCTGCATTTTATTCTGCATTTTGAGTCCTTCACCTCTCTGACAGCATGTGCTCGTCCTATAGTAGAGGATGTTCTAATATAGTAGGTGTTGAATACATTGATCAGAGTAAGGTCTTTCAAAGTTATTATGCCTTTTTCCAAAAGTGTTTCTTGATTAGAATCTTCATCATTTCCCTTCCCTTCTTGTTTATTGTGAACTTTATTTTCTGGTTTCTGGTTTATACCTTAATTTTTTTCATCTTTATTCTCTCTGGGACCCTCGTGGGGTTTAAACTTTTTAAGTATCAGGTCTCCCTCTTACCTGATTTCTTCGTTATCTCTTTAGTAGATGCTACCTCCATCTTTCTTTCTTTCTTTTTTTCTGCTGTGTCTCCCTCTTTTCTCAGTGAAACTTGAGTGAAACAATTCTTGGAGTGGGATGCTGGTGCTACACATCCCTCTTTCTTCCCTCCCCTCTTTGCAGAGATGGGGGTTCTATTGGTGTGGAACACTATATACTGTTATTCCTCTTTGATTTACTCATTAGTTTTGCCAAACTGCTCTTTACCTTTCTTTTTTTTCAATCATCATTCCAAGGGATGACTCATTGGGAAGGAAAAGGATATATATGGAAAAGGTGATGTAAAAACAATAAATATCAATAAAAATAAGATTATTCATTTTTAAAGTTTGTTGAATTGATTTGAGTTGATGAATAGAATTGAATCAAACAAGCATGCCTTGCTTCCCTATCATGCTAAAATAGTCCACTCTCAAAAGGTTATGCAGGCAGGATTTTCTGACCTTTATTCTCTGGCCTTTGACTGCTGGATAGCTCTTAGGCCAAGATACACAGATCTCAGACCCTTTGAAAAACAAAGAGAAATATTTCCACAAGACTCAGGCAGACAATTCATGAGAGTAAGTAATGGATCACAGGTTTATAGAATGTTAGAATTAGAAGGTCTCTTAGAAGTTATCATCATTCTCCAGTCTTGCTTGACTGGCAGAGATACTGGAGTGGTTTGTCATTTCCTTCTCCAGCTCATTTTACAAATGAGGAAACTGAGGCAAACAAGGCAAAATGACTTGTCCAGGGTCACCCAAATAGTGTCTGAGACCAGATTTAAATTTAGATCTTCCTGACCGAAGGTCTGGTGCTCTACCCACTACCTACCTACATCACCCAGCTGCTCCACCAGAAATCCAACTGAAAGAGTTCAGCCTTATTTTACAGATGAGGAAACTGAGGCTTGTCAGGGTTAAGTGACTTAAGGACTCTCACGGAAAGTTGGTGAGAAGGCACTGTGATCTCCTTCTAGGCACTTCCAAAGAGCTCCATTCTCTAGCCTGATTCTATCCCACCTCCTGGAGAGGAATTAGTGATACAGAAGGAAGTAAGAGCCTAACAAGAGAAGTTTAGACCAACAGTGGCCAGATAAAGGGGGCAAGAATAGATATTAGAGGAGGGAGGGGGAGAGAGTAGACCATATCTATGACCTGGCAACCAGAAATTCCCCTTTGCCCTGAATCAGGTATAACAAGACGGAAAGTAACCTTAAAAGTCAGTATGATACCAGGAGCTATCTGCTATGCTCTGCTGCCTTTCTGCCAAGAGGTAGTTATCATTTAAAATATTACCGAGCACTTTTGTGGTAGCAAAGAACATAAAATAAAGCAGATACTCATCAACTCCTGAATGGCTTGACAAATTGTGATGTACTCATACATGAATGTAATGAAGTGTGACTGTGCCCTTAAGAAATGAAGCATATGAAGAATTTAGGGAAGCATGGGAAGACACATCAACTGATACAGAGCTTTTCATTTCACCTATTTGAACTTCAGTTTCCTCTTTTGTAAAGTGAAAATAAAGACCTGAATTCTTTGCCTTGATAAAATGGAATGAATGATACTTGCATCACCAGGTTCAATCCCAGCTCAGCTTCATATCACCTGTGTGACCTTGGACAAAGAATTTATCCTATTTGGGACTTAGTTTCCTTATCTGTAAAGGTATCCATCCATCCTCCCTACCTCCCTCTCTCCCTCTCTCTCTCCCTTCCTCCCTTCCTTCCTTTTTTCCTTCCTTCCTTCCTTCCTTCCTTCCTTCCTTCCTTCCTTCCCCTCCCTCTCNTCTTCTTTCCCTCCCCCCTTTCCTTTCATCTTGGAACCAATACTGTGTATTGGTTCCAAGGATGAAGAACGGTAAGGGCTAGGCAATGGGGGTGATGTGACTTGCCCAGGGTCACATAGCTGGGAAGTATCTGAGGTCAAATTTGAATCCAGGACCTCCTCCTGTCTCCAGGCCTGGATCTCTATTCACCAAACCATTTAGCTGCCCTCTCTGAGAGCCTTTCTTACAAAATGCCTGTATGAGAATGTAGCTAGGTGGCACAATGAATAAGGCACTGGGTGTGGAGTCAGGAAAGTTCAAATCCATCCTCAGACACTTACTAGTTGGGTGACTCTGGGCAAGTCACTTCACCCAGTTTGCCTCAGTTTCCTCATCTATAAAATGAGCTGGAGAATGAAATGGCCAATTGCTCCAGTTTCTCTGCCAAGAAAACCCCAAACAGGGTCATGAAGAGTCAAAAGGCACTGAAAAAGGACTGAATAAGTATGAGATTATGAGGGCGAATAAAAAGTCCTTTTATATAAGACGAAGAAACAAAGGTTCAGAGAATGACTTGCCCATGGTCAGATTGGGGGGGGGCGGCGTTTCCTGGCTGTAAGCCTGGCTCCCTTCCCTTT
>NW_025381738.1:0-6666 GCF_016433145.1 Gracilinanus agilis | reverse complement strand
TATATATATATATATGTGCGTGTGTGTGTGTGTGTATACGCACACACAAATAAACAAGCAAACAAACAAACAAATAAATAAATGAGCAAATAAATACATATTTTTAACCCTGACCTTCTGTCTTAGAATCAATACCAAATATTGTTTCCAAGAGAATAGAGTGAATGGTATGGGCTAGGCAATGGGGGTTACAGTGACACAGGAAGTATCTGAGATCTGAACCCAGGAATTCCTGCATCCCATTTAATCTGAAGACATTTCTCCACATTTTGGTTTTTCTAATAAGACATCTTCTGTACCAAAGACTAGCGAATCAGTTGTTTTTGCTCCTGTGATGGGTTTGACAAGTAGCTCCAATGTGATCAGTGACCCTTGCCCACTACAAAGTATATTTATGTATTTTTTGACATGTTATGTCATAGCTGTCAAATTCCAATTTGTCCACTTGTAGATAAATGCACCAAAAAAGATTCCTGTCATTAAATACTTATTCCAATGTTTTCTCATAGTATGAAAGTGACCTTGAGTTCTCAAAGGCTTTGCCCCCAGACCATGAGCTATAGCAGGTCCAACCAAATTGGAGAGTTAGGCCTGTATCTCTGACATTTGGAGAACACTGAGTTATTGAGGCAAGAACTGTGGATTTGGAGTCAGAGGATATAAGTTCAAATTCCATCTCTGTCATTTACTACATATATGACTTTGAACAAGCTATTTTATTTCTCGGGTTCTCAGTTTTTCTTTTTTTCTTTTTAAGTGAGAGGATTAGACTAGATGACCTCTAAGGTCCATACTAACTTCATATCTATAATCCATTGGCCAGACTTGCTAAGTATGGAATGACTTATCACAAGTTTGAAAAAAGTAGAGCTACTTTTTGTGACTACGAGAACTCATGAAGAACACTTGCCAAGTTCTGGAAAGGCTGCAATCAGTCTTAGGGGAGAGGAATCACCTGTGAAATCATGAAGCCTAGAAGTATGGAGACAGAAGAACAAAATGAGCATTGTTGAAATTCTGGAGACTACCAGTTCTATAGAGGAAAGCCAGAATGCATAAAACCAAGTATAACTAGTTGGAATTTTAAGACTATAAATCAGTGGTTTCCAAACTTTTTTGGCCTACCACCCCCTTTCCAGAAAAAATATTACTTAGCGCCCCCTGTCACATACTATCACCACCCTCTTACAGTTATCCATCACCCCTAAATGCACCTGTAGCCATCACTGCCTCCTGGATCGCTGCAGCACCCACCAGGGGGCGGTGGCGCCCACTTTGGGAATCACTGCTATAAGTCAACAGTTAGGACCATTAGCTTTTATTTTATTTATTTATTAACATTTTTTTCATTTAATTTTCAAATTTTTTTAGAATATTTTCCCATGGTTCCATGATTCATGTTATTTCCCCCCCGCCCACACACACACATTCCCCCTTAGCCAATGCACAATTCCACTGGGTTTTACATGTATCGTTGATCAAAGACCTATTTCCATATTATTGATAGTTGCACTAGAGTGATCGTTTAGAGTCTACATCCCCAGTCATATCCCCATCAGCCCATGTGTTCAAGCAATTATTTTTCTTCTGTGTTTCTCCTCCCACAGTTCTTTCTCTGGATGTGGATAACATTCTTTTTCATGAGTCCCTCAGAATTGTCCTGGATCCTTGCATCAACGCTAGTAGAGAAATCCATTACATTCGACTGTACCACAGTGTATCCATCTCTGTGTATAAGGTTCTCCTGGTTCTGCTCCTTTCTTTCTGTATTAATTCCTGGAGGTTGTTCTAGTTCACCTGGAATTCTTCCAGTTTGTTATTCCTTTCAGCACAATAGTATTCCATCACCAACAGATACCACAATTTGTTCAGCCATTCCCCAATCGAGGGGGGATTTCCCCCCCACTTTTCTACTTTTTTGCCACCCCAAAAAGCACGGCTATAAGTATTTTTGTACAAGTCTGTTTATCTATGATCTCTTTGGGGTACAAACCCAGCAGTGGTATGGCTGGATCAAAGGGCAGGCATTCTTTTAGCTCTCTTTGGGCATAGTTCCAAATTGCCATTGAGAATGGTTGGATCAATTCACAACTCCACCAGCAATGCATTAATAGGACCATTAGCTTTTAGAAGAAAGCAGAATTCATAAAACCGGCATATAACCAATCAGATTTTTAAGGCTTTGAGTCAACAATTAGGACCATTAGCCCTGTAGAGGAAAGCAGAATGTAGAAAAGCTGGCATGAAGAAGGTCTTGTTTTCATCTTCCCAGGCTTTCAAAATAATCTAAACAAAGTCTCAATGTTTCTCAATGACCTTTCAAAGAGATAATTATTTTGCTTAGTCAGCCCACTCAAGGTCAGCTATGCAAGATAATATTGAGGTTATTAGTGTTTGTCTCCAAACCATGCTACTTGTCCTCTGCCCTTCTCCTCCCCCTGGTCTCTGCCTCTGACATTCCCCTGACCTTTCCTCAGCCAGACCTCCAGGCACTTGTGGACCATTTCCAGAACTGGTTGTCAAGTGTAACCATTCTTTCCCTATTCTTTCCAATGTTATTTATTTGTTGTGTTTTCCTTTTAAGATATCAGCTCTTCAAGGACAGGGATTAATACTTTTATAACCTGCATTTACTATACTGTGAGTGCATAATTAATACTTCTGTTATTCACTCATTCATTCATATTTCACAGTTGGTGCTCAAGATGATGATGACTCTCTGAATTTGAGTGTTAAAAAAAGTTCAGAGGATCATACAATGACTACATATTTGCAGCAGTGTGTTTAGCATTCTTATCTCTTGTGACTCTATGTGACTCTGAAAAGTCAATGAACTTTTAGGATCTCAATTCCCTCATCTGTAAAATGAGGGCGTTAGACTTGAAGATCTCCAAGTTCCATCCCAACTCTAAAATTTTGGGACTCTAATATAATTTATTTCAAGGGCAGGGACCAGAGTCTATCAAATTCTCTATATCTCTACTTCACTCCTCACACTCTGCCTTCTTTCTCTCATCAGTATGTCAAATGATAGGTGGCTACTCAAATAAATATTAACTAAGGATGATGGTAGTTTAATGAATCTAAACAAGAAATTGTCAATGCAAAATAGATCATTGCACATCAGGAGGAGCTAGCTGATGAGAAAAAAAATTCCTCTAAGGCTTATTGTCCTTAATATTCTTTGAAAAAATAAAATACTTGTTGCTGAGGCAACTGGAGTTACTCCAGACCTGGTACTCTCCCTCTCTTCCACGTAGCTGCCCACTCCTCGCTCTGAGATTGTTTTATTATGCCTTTTTTCTGTGTTTTTAAGTATATGGCCAATATTACTTCCAAAAAGGTATCTAATTTAGATATGTGACCACCAATATCTCAGGGCTGGGAAGGAAGCCTAGAGGCTCTCAACCAACCTGTGCCTGACCAAACATTCCCTCTATAGTGTCACTAAGAAGTGGCCATCCAAGCTTTGCTTGAGGACCTCAAAAAAAAAAAAAGGGAAATTTCATGCCATTTTTGCTAGTTCTGAATAATCTCATTTAGATATTAGTAAGTTTTTCCCTATAGGAAACCTACAGAATCTTGAAGTCAGTAATGATGTTTCCCCCAACTGTCCAAGCCTTCCCTTCTCTGGGTCAACATCTGTAGTTCTTTTACGATGAAGGCAGGTATCCTAAAGGTGAAAATTCCTTTATTTCAGTGTCTTAGTAATAAAGTGTAATTCCAGGTCTGAATTGGAAATGTGTTGTTGGTGTAGAGTCAATAGAGAATGGTGTGTGTGTGTGTGTGTGTGTGTGTGTGTGTGTGTGTGTGTGTGTGNCTTTTGCTCGGTGTGTGTGTGTGTGTGTGTGTGTGTGTGTGTGTGTGTGTGTGTGTGTGTGTGTGAAGGGAGCACAAGGATTGCCTTCTACTCCTCAAGTCTCTGTCACTGGGATGCCTTTTTGAATTGGCACGTTCTCCATCTGGTCCCACCACATATGGAAACCCAGTCCTGAAATCGCATGCCTTGGGAGAGGGTATGGTGAGGAGGGAACTCCTTAGAACAAAGAGGATCCCAGAGAGAAGTCTGGACCTCAATATCTTCATCTGTAAAATGGAGGGACTGAATGGGATGATGGGAAAGGCTCCTTCAGGAGCTGCCATTCTCTAAGCCAGTGATTCTGGGCTTCCTTGTTTTCCACAAAGACAAAAGAGTTATCCTTGGAGTGACCTTCATCGTAGGGCAGCAGGGAGGTGAGGGAAGAGAAGACATTTTTTTTTTCAAGCCAGGAAAAGTGCTTTACTTCCATGTCTATTAACAAAATGCAATCTCATTTCTGGCAAAGTCTCCCACAGAGAAAATTTCTGCGCACATCTATTCTTCCTAAACTTAGTTTCTCTTAATGATTTCTTACATGTGGATTTAACGACTCTTGCAATGGTAATCTGTCATCATGATTCTTACGATGATAATCTGTTATTTGAGTTTCATTGAGAAAGCACCTGTTTACTTGCCTTAACTATGGCTTCAAGCATTTAAAGGCAGTCAAAGAAATGTGTTAGGAATAGGAACTAACCATGAATCTAAATGCCATTTGCCTCCCCTGAAAGGCCTTTGGGGTGGGAAAGCAATCCTTCCCTTCTGTTTGTGTAAGAAGTACATCTCCTTCCTTTGAAAAGAAAAGTGAGTGACCTGCAGATTGCTTGGTAAAAGCTTTTGTTGAGAGAGAGCCACCCTGAAATCCTGACTAATTGTCGACTCAATGAGCTTTCTTATTTCTGAAGGCCTTGAATGATGATAGATATGGCCATAAGAGTTGGATATTGATAGAACTTTTAAAGGTCTTATTACTTGCAGGAAATGAATGCTGGGTCAAAAAAAGTCAGAAGGAGGTTTAAAATCTATGTTTAAGGCTTGAGGAGGCTTAAAGACGAGTTGGAATCATTGCTTAGGGTGGATGGGTCAATGATGGATGATGGAGCGAAGGTAGAACCACCCAATTCCTATGGTGCTTTTTTTTCTTTCTACTGAAGACAATGATTTATGTTGAGGGTATGAGGATGCTTAAATAAGAAAGAGAATTACTGCTTAGGGTAGATATGTCCATAATGGGTGATGGAATGAAGGTCAAACTGATGAGCTCATCAGCTCCCATTTTGCTTCTGGTTTTGCTGCTGAAAACTGTCACCTCCAGGTTGGGGAGCATAAAACAAACAACCTCTTCACTCCCCAACTCCCGGAGAAGCACAGGAAATTGAGAACTAAAAGAAGATGCAATAAGGTAAGAGAACATCTAATTGTCCTTTGTGATTTTAAAGTATGTATAGAGGGGGCAGCTGGATAGCTCAGTGGATAGAGAGTCAGACCTAGAGACGGGAGGTCCTAGGTTCAAATCTGACCTCAGACACTTCCCAGCTGGGTGACCCTGGGCAAGTCACTTGACCCCCATGGCCTACCCTTACCACTCTTCTGCCTTGGAGTATCAATACACAGATGGAAGGTAAGGGTTTTAAAAAAAAAAAAAAATTTAAAGTATGTATGGTGCCTGGGCAAACTAGATCCTCAGAACTGAAAGAAACTCCAGGTATGATTACTGAGCTGTCAGTCACTCTTAAAGAGTGGTGAGTAGGAGAGGTATTGTGGTGCTGGAGATAGCTAAGCATTGTCTCCATTATAAAAAGTGGGAGAAAATGGGTTCTTTCAGTGTAAGGCTGCTAACAATGAAAATGAATGTTTTCATTCAAATGAATTGTCATTTGTTTGTCAATGAAAACCCATGATATTCCCACACCAGAATTTGTCGAGCTTTCCCCTAATTAATGGATACTCACTTTGTTTTCATTTTTTTCTCCTGCACAGAAAATGTTGCTGTGAAGCTAATTTTTTCTTACTAGATTTTCCCCAGGGAAGAAATCCCTTTACTAAAGCAGATTGGCACCACATAATGGTTTCTTTAAAGTAGTCTCATTGGCTTCACATGAGCTCTATTAGGTTGTGGAGCTTGTGTTGGTGAACCTATGGCACACGTGCTGGAGAGGGATTCTTCCTTTCTCTTCTTCATGCATGCCTAAGGACATTTCTCACATGACCCAGCAGACCAGTGGGAGTGTTTCCTCCCTCCCCTGTCTGGGGTAAGGTGCGGGGCTCACATGTAGTGTGAGAGTTGCAGTTTGGGCACTCGATTTCTAAAAGGTTCACCATCACTGTGTGGCATTATCTACCCACTTTTTTGGGTACCAAATGACCATTTGTCATCTCTATTCTAGGCTCTATCACTAAGACCATGGAAAAATAAGAAAGAACAGTAGAAATGATTAGAGGTTTGGGAAATGGGACAAAATAAATAAGTAAACAAAGCAACAATAACAATGTACACAGGCATTGGACCTGTGATTTCAGTGGTCTAAAGAACTATAGGAGAAAGCTTTCCCTTACCAAAGGCAGGTTGGTCTTAGGAGGCAGTCAAAAGAACTGAGAGGCTCTGGGATTTCATTTTTCCAATGAGCAAAAATCCATTTTCTCCTCCCTTCTTCACTCCACCAGGGGGTGGGGGAATTAAACTCTTAGAGCAGATAGGCACAGTCAAGCAAAACAAATTCCCATATTGGCTGTCTCTCTCTCTATAATCTATTGATAGACACACTCATAGAGGTACATATATGTATGCATGTGTGTATAGTTCTCTA
>NW_025381737.1:0-7446 GCF_016433145.1 Gracilinanus agilis | reverse complement strand
CTCCAGAGGGAGGAGGTCAAGAGAGTGGCTAGAGAGAAAATATCCCAAGGAAGGATTTGCCTGAGCCACAAAAAGGTGGGAGTAAAATGACTGACATCTCTGCCAGTTTCCTCACCAACCTCCCAGTAAGAACCTAAATGACCAGTTATTTTTATTATTCATTGTTATTCATTTCTGATGTCAAGGAATGACAGTGAGCTACTAAAAATCCCATATGCAGAGTTTGGCCCTTAGCTTTCTAGCGAACCAGCTTTCTAGCTAACCCCTTTTAAATGTTCAATGCCCAATACAATGATAAAGAGCATGAATAGTAATTTTTTTAAAGTGTTTGTTTATCTTTACAACCGAATTGACTTGATGGTATAGAAAACCTATTTGAATGTACAGATATAAGTTGATAAGAGAACTGAAAAAATGATTTTATTAAAAATAGTTGGTTTAATCTCTGAGCCACAAGAGCTGACTCTTGAATACTGTTCCTTTTTCTAAAATAATCTTATATAGTTTAACCCAAAATTAGGAGTTAATTTAACATGCGTTATCATTTTCACTAGGGAATTGGATGTATAGAACTTTCCAGAATTGTGCCCCATTCTATTGCACTGTGATTTATTAAACTCAAGCTCACTACCATTTTATTTTATAGGTACTTATTTCTTTTCATCTTTCCCTCTTGGGGAAGTCTATTCAGTTTTAACAACTTATATCTACTTCTAATTCTCTGATGAAAATGGTTTTGTTTTTCCCTACTCTCTCCATACATTTTTAATATAATGGAAGATTTTTTGCATGGAAATATTGTGAACTTTTTTGCCATGAATGATTATGACACTATATTCAATATCAACTTCTATCTATAAATTGACTATAGACTTGGTCTAATACAAGTAATCAGATCAATGGCTTTTGATCCCTTTTAAAAGTTTCAATGTTGACCCATCCGTCATTCAGGAAGAGGGTAAACCATCACCTTGACCTTTAACATAGCCCCTATCAAGTTTATTTCAAAGAAAGTTTAATAATATTTACATCATAAGCAGAATCCAAATGCAATTCAGCTAGAGGTGGAAACTCATATAAAATCCATATAAAGGCTATGACTTCAGAGAAAAGATTTTTATAGAGTAAAATATTTCTTCTTTGTCACATTGTATTATTCTCAATCACAAACATTTTCAAAACCACATTCAAAAAATTAGAAAATATTCAAAAGTTTCTGTCTTTTCTGATGTGGTATGAATTCTATACTGTCATGCCTGCACATTTTTCTTTCATTTTGTATCTTGAACAAAGAAATCATCGTTTGGTTGTATAAAAGATAGCCAAAGTTATGCTAAAAGTCACAAAAACAATATATTCCTAACCCTTTATTCTATAAAATTCATTAGATAATCAATTTATTTATTCATTGCCTATCTACAGAATATGCTACAATTAGAAGCATATAAAAATCAAGCAAGAATTCACAATTATTTAAATTTTCATTTTGGGTCAAAATTCAGGTTAATAATGCCACATACTATACAAAAGATGTAGAAAAATATTTTTTAACGTCCATTTGTCATTGAATTCAATTGTTTATATACCTAAACAATTCAATTTGCCATCTTTGCAACATTTTCTGCTCTTCTCCCAAACAGATCTTCCCCAGGCTTCCTAAATCAGAAATTTACTTTTGTGGGGGCATCGCATGATAGTAGAAAGGGCAACAGATTTATAGTCAGAACACCTGGGTTCAAAACCTGGCCCTGTCACCTACTACTCATGTAATCTTGAGCAGGCCAATTAATTTCATGGATCTATTTACTCATAAATAAAATGGAGACTTTAAATCAGATGACTTTCTAAATCCCTTTCAGTTCCCAACATCCTTTTATAGTCTGGGGTTCAAGTGCGATTTGGTTTCTTAAGCACTGTTCCTACAATTCTCTTGCATTTCTTCTGTTCTGTTTTGGATTTTAAACCTTTACGTTCTGTCTCAGAATTGATACTAACCATCATTTCCAAGGCAGAAGTGCAGTAAGAGGGAGGCAGTTGGGGTTAAGTGACTTGCCTAGGGCCACACAGCTGGGAAGTGTCTGAGGTCAGATTTGAACCCAAAACTTCCCAATTTCCCTGCATTTGTAAGGACATGACTTACCACTTATTTTTTTGCTTCCTAGTCCGAGGCACGGTCATTCAGCTTTGAACAGACACAGAGAGAGTGATCGTTTTTGGCAAAGTGGTCTCTGAAAAGCCATTCCTCAGTGGATGGTGTGCTGGGGCTACCCTATACTTAATGTAAGCATACTACAGCTGCATGCAAAGTTTGCAGCAGCAACTAGCTGGGGGCTGAATGGCATCTTTAAAGAAACCCCCACGCTCTGCTGGATCACATCTTGCTACTGTGACATAATTCTTCAGTGTTTACAAGTCCCCCCATGGTGTAGTTCAAAGAGGTCTCCTAGAGCAACTTCCTTAACATACAAATGGCAAAGAGTGGCACTGGGCCAGGCAAGTAAGCCTTCTCCAGTTTTTTTAATGAGACTCCACTGCAAATAATTGCAATTTATGTATCAAAATCCACTAGCCTGTCCCCATGAGATCTAATCTAGTCCAGCTACCTAAAAGTTGTTGTAAACAGCTGTCTAAGCTCAAGATGTGACTAATTTCCATGTCTCCAAAAATCCCATAAAATAAGCACTGACCTGAGTCAAAATATTTTTATATCTTCTTTTATATGTATTTTATGTTGGCATCTGGGAAAGTCAGTTCAGATGATTACAGTATGGTACTAATGAGACCAAAGTTGTGCCTTACTCTCTTCTGGAACCATTAGCTTCAGGTGGAAAAATTCATCTCTTCAAAAACTGTTCTCATGTCAGCCAGACATCAAAAATTTGTATATAGTGAGTCTCGAAAGAAGACTGCAAAAGAGATTCAAAGAAACCTATTTGTAGGGGCAGCATTTAGGTGGCTCACTGGATAAGGAGCCAGGCCTGGAGAAGGGAAGTCCTGGGTTCAAAGAAAGAAAGAAAGAAAGAAAGAAAGAAAGAAAGAAAGAAAGAAAGAAAGAAAGAAAGNGAAAGAAAGAAAGAAAGAAAGAAAGAAAGAAAGAAAGAAAGAAAGAAAGAAAGAAAGGAAGGAAGGAAGGAAGGAAGGAAGGAAAGGAGGGAGGGAGGGAGGAAAGTTATTTTCAAATTACTGAGAATTTTAAAATTGACCTATTAATAACAGGTTACTAATTTCACAAATATTTATTGAGAACTATTATTTTCAAGGCCTTGTGCTAGGCTATATAGGGGATACAAAGAAGAGATAGTCCTTGCCTCAATAAAGCTACAGTCTAGTTGAAGAAATAAGGAATGCATGGAAATACTGCAACACAAGATAGAATGTGATAAATGCCAAAAGAGTTACACATAAATAAAGCAAGTGGGGTTAAAAAGAAAGGTAACTTTCAATGGAGAAGTCTAAAGAAGTTTTTGTAGAGGAAGTGGCGTTCAATCTAGTCTTAATAAAATGAGTAGGATTTCAAAAAAGAAGAAATGAAGGGAAGGGAATTCTAGGCAGGGAGAAGGGCAAGAGCAAAAGCATGAAAGTGAAGGGTAGAAGGTGTGTTTGAGGAATAATGATTAATCCAAGTTGTTAGAGGATAGTGAGTATACATGTGAAAAAAGGCTAGACAGATGAGTTCAACCAACCCAGATTCCCAAACTTCATTTTATAGGTAATGGAAATTATCGAAGATTTTAAAGCAGAGAAATAATAGAATTCTAACTTTCCTTTAGAAAGTTTAATTTGGTAGCAATAGATTAAGGAAGTGTGACTGTGGTAGAGGTCAGGGGGCAATGGTCAGAGGACTGACTTTTCCATTTCTGGATCTATGAAAGGTTAATGAAATCAATTAGAAGATTCTCACAATAGTTCAAATTAATGCAGGATTAAACAAGGATAGTGGTTGTGGGAATGAAAATAATGGGAAGCATAAGGTAAAATGTTTAATTAAATGTGGAAGGAGAGGAAGAAGAAAAAATTGGTGATATTCCCAAAGTTTTGAACCTTGATGGCATAGGAGAAGTATAGCTCTATGATAATAGTAATAATAATAATAATAATAAATTAAAATGGAATGTATTTCAGGGGTAAAAGGTCAATAGAGTAGGTATGAACATATAAAACTAATGATATCAATTAGACTTTGAGCTAAAAATACCTAGTATACAGTTGGAAATACTAGACTGAAGCACAAACTAGATATATAGGTTTGAGAATTTTCCACACGAAAGTGATTATGGCTGAATCCATAGAAGTAAATGAGACTGTCAAACAAGAAAGTGTGAAGAGAATTCTATTTAGTTCAACATGCAGTTACTAAATGTTTACTGTGTGCAAGGCACTGAGAATGCATACATAAAACTAAAAAAAAAAATTCCCTGCTATCAAGTATCTTGCATGGTCTGAAAAAAAGAGGGCTAAGGATAGAGTCTTGGAAAGCATAATAGCTAGGGAGAGCAGGAAAAGAAGGAATAAATTGGCAGAGAAAAATAATTTGGTGTCATGGAAGCTAATAAAGTAAATAATTTCAAGGACATGGAGATCAGCAGTGACAAATGCTATAAAAAAGAAAAAACTGGCAAGGATAAATATTGAAGTTTGTTTTTAAGTTTTAGGCATATAAATGAGCAAAATAATTCCTAATAATTGCTTTAAATTCCTTGTCATTGATTGTAATGTCATCCTTTTAATGTTTAAATTAATAATTTGGTTTTCTTTCTTTTTTGATCAAATTTAATCACTAATTTGCCTATTTTAATGATTATATCCATAAAGGCAACTCCTTTTCTTGTTTATTAATTCAAATTTTCTTACTCTCAATTTTACTAATCTCTCATGATTTTCAGGATTTCTAATTTGGTGTTTAATTGAAGGTTTTCAATTTGTTCTTTTTCTAGTTATTTTTTTGTTGCATTTCCAAATTTTTTATCTGCTCTTTCTCTGTTTTATTGATGTAATCATTTAAATTTTTAAATTGTCCTCTAAGTACAGCTTTAGCTGCATCCCTAAAATGTTGGTATGTTGTCTCCTTGTGTTCATTCTCTTTAATGAAATTGTTGATTGTTTCTATGATTTGTTCTTTGACCCATTCATTCTTTTAAAAAGGTTATTAAGTTTCCAATTAATTTTTAGCCTTTTTTTCTCCAGCCCTTTGTTCAGTACAATGCTGATAGCATTATGGCCTGAAAGGGATGCTTTCTGCTATTCTGCATTTGATTATGAGGCTTTTATGTCCTATTATATGAACAATTTTTGTGAAGGTGCCATGAATGCTGAGAAAAAGGTATCTTCCTTTCTATTCTTATTCTGTTTTCTCCAGAATCCTATTGAATCTAGCTTTTCTAAAATTCTATTCACCTTCATTTCCTTCTTACTTATATTTTAAATTTGATTTATATAAGAAGGGAAGATTAATAACTCCTACCAGTGTAGTTTTATTATCTATTTCCTCTTGTAACTCATGTAATTTCTCCTTTAGATTTTGGATGCTATACCATTTGGCGCAGTATGTTCAATATTGATGATACTTCATTGTCTATGGTACCTTTTATGTAATTTCTTTCTTTATCTCTTTTAATTAGGTCGATTTTCACTTTCACTTTGTCTGAAATCATGATTGCTACATCTAATTTTTTAACTTTAGCTTAAGTCTAGTAAATTTTGCTCCACCCCAGTTGTGAACTGATCCAACCATTCTGGCTGGTAATTTGGAACTATGCTCAAAGGGCTATAAAAGACTGCCTTCCCTTTGATCCAGCCATACCATTGTTGGGTTTGTACCCCAAAGAGATCATAGATAAACAGACTTGTACGAAAATATTTATAGCTGCGCTTTTTGTGGTGGCAAAGAACTGGAAAGGGAGGGTATGTCCTTCAATTGGGGAATGGCTGAACAAATTGTGGTATATGCGGGTGATGGAATACTATTGTGCTAAAAGGAATAATAAACTGGAGGAGTTCCAGGCGAACTGGAGAGACCTCCAGGAACTGATGCAGAGTGAAAGGAGCAGAGCCAGAAGAACATTGTACACAGAGACTGATATACTGTGGTAAAATCAAATGTAATAGACCTCTGTACCAGCAGCAATGCAATGACCCAGGACAGCTCTGAGGGATTTATGGTAAAGAACGCTATCCACATTCAGAGGAAGATCTGCAGGAGAAGAAACATAGAAGATAAACAACTGCTTGAATGCATGGGTTGGGGTGGACATGATTGGGGATGTAGACTCAAAACAACCACACCAATGCAACTAACAACAATAGGGAAATAGGCCCTGAACAAGGACACATGTTACAACCAGTAGAAATGTGCGTCAGCCATGGGTGGGGGGAGAGCGAGGAGTGAAGGGGAAAGTAGGGGCATAAAGTATGTAAACAGGTTAAAAATGAATATTAATAAATGTTAAAAAAAATTTTAAATAAAATTTAAAAAAAAAATTTTTGCTCCACCCTTTACCTTTACTCTATATACATATATCTTCCTGCTTTAAATGAGTTTCTTATAAATCACATATTGTGGGATTCTGGCTTTTAAGCTATTCTACTATCCTATTTTGTTTTATGGGTGAGTTTAGCCTATTCACATTCAGAGTTATGATTATTAATTGTATGTTTCTCTCAATCTTATTTTTCCCCTGTTCTCTTTTTCTCCTTTCAGCCTTTCCCTGTTCACAAATGCTTTTTCTTCTGTTTATCTATCTCTCCTAGTTCCCATTCCCTTTTGTCTATGCCCCCTTTTGTTGTTCCCCTCCCTTTCTTCCCTATTGAATAAGATATAATTCTATACCTAACTGAGTGTTTATGTTATTTCCACTTTGTGTCAATTCCAATGAGAATAAGCTTCAAATATTGCCTCTACCCATACTTCATGTTCCTTTTTACTATATTGATTACTACATGCCTTTTCATGTGAGATAATTTACCCCAACTTTCCTTTCTTTTCTCTTTTACCAATGAATTATTCTTTTTGATCCCTTAATTTTTAAAAATATATCATATTGAACTTACTCCCTATTTTCTGTCTATTTATGCTCCTATTCATTGCCCTAATAGTAAAACAGTTCCTTAAGTGTCTCCAGTAACTTGAGTATCTCAAATATTTTAGGTATCTTAAGTACTTCAAGTATCATAAATATCTTTAGATATCATCTTCTTACTAGTAATCTAATCAGTTTACCCCATTGTTTCCCTTGATTACCTTAAAGTATAATTCTTTGTACTAAATCTTAAGTATTCTAATTACCACTTTACATGCAGAGATATTACTTTAACCCCACTGAGTCCCTTGATTTTTTCTCTTTAGCTTTTTATGCTTCTTTTGAGAGTTGAATTTGATCATTGAATTTTCTTTTATCTCTTGCTGTTCCATCTGGAATTCCTCTGGGGTGTGGGGGGGGTGAGGGGGGG
>NW_025381736.1:0-6076 GCF_016433145.1 Gracilinanus agilis | reverse complement strand
TCTCTCTGTCTCTCTCTCTGTCTCTCTCTCTCTCTCTGTCTCTCTCTCTCTCTTTCTCTCTCTCGCTCGTGCTTTCATCATATTTATCCTCTCTGGAGAAGCACAGAAGAAGGTGCTTGTGATGTTCTCCTGACAGTAAAAACAAGCTGTTTACAGTTTAAACTGCTGAATGATATTATTTGAGCTATTTAAAGCTTATTATATTTTAGTACAGACTAAATGAAGGTGAAAACATGCAATAGAAAATGCACTGATTTCTGCATCACGTGTACAGTATTGGACAAAGGATTTTATTCATTTTGTTGCATTATTTTGAATAATATGTCTTTTCATTTTAATAAAGTTATAATATTTATGACACCATTCGTCATGTTTCTTGCTTCCTGGTTATCTGAACTTTCTCATGTAAATTTTGGTCTATTTTTAAATGCAGGGGGTAACACTTGGAGTAGATCCTTAGAAACTACTAGGGGAGCTAGCGTGAATGTTGGAATCACTTTTAACAGTTTTGTGTTGTCAATGGAGACGGCTAACTTGAAGGGGTTCCAATCTCTTATCTAAGCTGTTGACAAGGTGAATGTCCCTGGAAGGTTTTTTCTAGAACTTAACCCCAGCAAGGATCTAAATTTAGCCCCATAATAAATAATAAAATGAATTATTTGTGGATTCTTGGGAGATGAGATTTGCCCCTTACAGGGCAGGCTCTGTGCAGGCTGATCACATCCCCCAAATTCCAAAGCATTTATCCTGTATGGTCTCTCCCTAAACCCTAGGACTTCCATTCAGCAACAGCCACAAAGAGAGTCCGCCGGGCCAGAGATGATTCTAGTCTTGTGGAATCTGTTTGCCCTTTATCCAAGATCACTTGGTACCTTGTCTCTTTCCCTTCTGCAATCATTGTCTGGTTCTCTTATCAGTGAAATCCTACTACCCTCAGCACTCTTCTGATTTCACTGCTTTCTGCCTTTAAGTATATGTAGAAAGAAACTTTCTCCTTATCTTCAAAGTTGTCCAGAGGTTCTTTGACCTGCATCTTTTCTATCTATCCATCTTTCTCCTTTTAACCCACTACATTTTTCTTTGTACTCTGGCCAAGAAGATTGCCCTTCTATCTGCCTGCCCCCTTAATCCCTGCTCTTTCTTGTGCACTTTTCTTTGTTACTTCCTACACTCGTCATCATCCCCTAATAAACTGCTGCCCTGACTTTAGTTATGCTTCTTTGAGGAAGTCCTTCCCAGATGAATCAAATGCCCTTTTGCCCTCTTGACCAACCCGTGCAATGTGATATGGCACAAGGCACACACCTTGTCACAGCTTACTCTTAAACCACAGCCTAAAGGGTGAAACCGAGTCAGTCTGGGTAGAAATGGAAGCTTCCTTCTTTCAACTCTTGTCCTTTGGCCACTTTTCACTATTGATTACTCAGGCACATACAAATGAGCCATTTTGGGCTGGTCTTCTGTTTTGAGGAGTAGCAGTGGAAGAGAACTGGGCTTCAGGAGACCCAGGGAGTTTAGTCCTTTAGGTCCCTCTTAACTTTTTATTTTTAAACCCTTACCTTCCACCTTAGAATCGTTACTGAGTATTGGTTTCAAGGCAGGAGAGTGGTAAGCTAAAAAGTATCTGAAGCTAGATTTGAATCCAGGATCTTCCTAGGTCTGACTCTCCATCCCCTGAGCATCCTCACTGCACCCTCCCTCTTCACTTTCTACATGATCTCCAGTTAGTCACCACCTCCCTGAGCCTGTGTCCTTTTCAGCAAATAAGGGTCAAATCTGTGCATTTTTGATGTTGTTTAGTCGGTTTTCACTCGTGTTTTTTCATCATCCCTTTGGTGGTTTTCTTGGCAAAGTTACTGGTGAGGTTTGCCATTTCCTTCAGCTCATTTTACAGATGAGGAAATTGAGGCCAACAGGATAAAGTGATTTGCCTAGAGTCACACAGCTAGTAAGTATCTGAGGCTGGATTTAAACTGAGGTCTTCCTCATTTCAGCCCTGGTGCTCTATCCACTGAGCTACCTGAAAGTATGTGAAAGGATCTTCTACACCACTGATTCCCAAAGTGGGCGCCACCGCCCCCTGGTGGGTGCTGCATTGATCCAGGGATGCGGTGATGGCCACAGTTGCATTTATCTTTCCTATAATCGTTACTAAAATTTTTAAAAATTAATTTTCAGGGGGCTAAGTAATATTTTTTTCTGGAAAGGGGGGCGGGAGGCCAAAAAAGTTTGGGAATCACTGCTCCACACGTTTAATGGACTTATCATTAGTTACGTTACAGGTACTTTCATAGCCAACATTTTAAAATGACCCAAATATCAGTTTATATTCTAAAGGAAAATACTGTGTGCCAGCCATCTTTCACCCCGTATTGAATGTTTAAGATTTAAATCCAATGTATTTATTTTTGACAGGGACTTTGCACTCAGTTTTAGGTTTTAATGTTATTCCTTTGCCAATTTCTGCCTCCATGATTGCATTATTAAATTCTGTACCTCAAAGCAAGTCCTAGCTAAAATGCTTTATACTAGAAAATTCAGTGAGCTGAATGGGAGGGAAGGGCTGTTAGTATTTTAACATAATCAAGCTGCCAAAGAGCTCAAGGTCCTCACTGGAAAGTAATGAAGAGTTTAAGAAAAGCGAACCAAGTTCTGTGTGCCTACTGAGAGAAGGCAGACAGGGGAGGCTTGCAGTGCAAAATATTTTTTAAAATCCTAACTTGAGTTTTTGATTTTATCATTTTTCTTTCCAAAAGCCCCAAACTATCCCATGGAACCCAGACAAGAGACTTGTCCAAGGTCACATGAAAAATAAAGTTCACCTTTTAGGATTTGAACCCAGGTCCTGCCTCCAAATCTGACCCTTTTTCTTCTAGGCCAGTGGTTCCCAAACTTTTTTGGCCTACCACCCCCTTTCCAGAAAAAATATTACTTAGTCTCCTGGAAATTAATTTTTTTAAATTTTAATAGCAATTAATAGGAAAAATAAATGCCCCGGTGGCCATTGCTGCCTCCCTGGATCGCTGCAGCACCCACCAGGGGGCGGTGGTGCCCACTTTGGGAATCACTGATCTAGACTCTGGTTTTGCTATTGTCATCATGCATCCGCCAATGTTGTTTTTGTTTGGGTGCGAACATTCCTAAGATTTGGGGCACAAATATTGACAAATTGTGGGAATGGATTGGTAATGAGCAAACACAGAAGGAAATGAACAGGCATTGAGTTTATCTGCTTTAAATGTCAGCAAACGAAAGAAAAAATAAGCATTTGATACAAAGTTGTATGAGGATATTAGTATTATCGATCAATAAACATTTATTATTAAGTGCCAACTGTGTGCTAGTGCATGGAGTGCCTGACTCATCTTCCATCCAATCATTCCATTCCATCCAATCATCTTCCAATACGGCCTTAGACCCTGACTAGCTGTGTGACCCTGGGCAGATCACTTCCCCTTGTTTGCCTCAGTTTCCTCACCTGTAAAATGAGCCAGGAGAAGCTAGTGGCAAAACCATTCTGGCATCTTTGCCAAGAAAACCCCCAAGAGGGGTCAGGCAGAGTGCCCCCTGCCCAAAATGATGTGCCAGCCTCTGGAGACAACCAAGAGAGACAAATGGGGGAAGACAATATGGGAATAATTATTTAAGCTTTACGGATTAATGGGACAGTGTTCGTTTAAGAACTTGGCATCCCCACCCCCAGCTGCCTGAGGCATCTTGTCTCTGGGAAATGAGTCATGTGAAGAATGCAAACCAAAAGGCAAAGGGTGGATGGAGGAGCAGCCCCACACCAGGGACAGCCTCGGGTCTGTCTGTCTGTCTGTCGGGGGCTCCGGCCGCCCCGAGCTCTGGCCCCTTCACACGTCCCCAGGAAGCTTGGCTGGAATGGTTCGTCCCTTCTGCTCCAGGAGTGTTTTCCAAACACAACCATCAAGTTTTTCAAAGGGGCCTCTTTGGAGTGTGTGTGGGTGGACAGGGCGAGGGAGAGTGGGCAACCTCGTTCTGAATGTGTTTGTACTTGGATAGTTCAAAGCTCTTGTCAGTTCCTAACGACGGCGGGGCAGAGCAAAACAACACGACTTGGGCATGTCTGATGAAATTTGGTTGTTAAATAAAAGGGTGGGAACGAGCGTGTCCATCTTTCTGCACAAGCGTTCTTTGGGGGGTTGTTTTTAAAACTCTACCTTCCAGTTTACCATCAATACCAGCTAGGAAGCATCTGAGGCCAGATTTGACTTCCAGACTAGGTCTGGCTCTCAAATTAGCTGTTATTAGTGGTAAAATGGGATTGATAATAGTACCTATATCCCAAGGTTCTTGCCAGGATCAAATGAGATAAAACATAAAGTATTTAGCACACAGTGCCTGGCACATAGCAGGTACTCTATCAATATTAACTATTAATCTTGAAAACAGGGATAAAAAACAATAGCAGCGACCTCCCAGGATTATTGCCAGGATAAAATGAAAAATTATAAAGGGTTTAGCACACAGTGCCTGGCACATAGTAGGTGCTCTATTAATCCACAAAAGAGGGANTCAGGATCAAATGAAATAAATTATAAAGGGTTTAACACCCAGTGCCTGGCACATAGTGGGCACTATATAAAATTAGCTATTATTCTCCTCATAGCTCTTGCTCTTCTAGACACCTTACCAGTGACCTCCTCTAAGTCAGCCTAACCAGGAGAGCAGGTTTTGTAAAACAGGACTGCTAATAGGAAAACTTAGTCCTTTGTCTCTAAGTCAGTTTCTGCTTAGGATTCTTTCCTATTTCCCCCAGCCAAAAAATGAGATCGATGCTTTGGAGACCGTCTAACGAGTAACCACTCCACAATTCCACGTCAATTCTCTTAACTCGGGGCCATTATTTATAGGTGTATCAGCCGTGACCCCAAGTTCAGGTGGGGGAGCCCCCATCATCAGTTCCTGGGGAACCACCGTGGGAGCACGGAGACATTTTCCTCCCCTACAGTCTTCGCATTTGTCTTCCTTTGACTAGGGGATGCCTGGCTGCTTCTGGCTGTCTGGGCTCTGTCCAAGCCTTTTTCTAGAAAGCCTTCTCTGGGTGTGCATGATGTCTGCTGGGCACCCAGCACAGGAAGGCGCATTCTCTTAGCTTTTGAATTCCTGACCGTCCCGAATGTTCTCGGGTGAACTGGTGTTCTCGTACACGCTGTCTCCTTCTGGCATTCGATAAGAGTTCCAGGCCAAGCAGATGCTAAACTGGCAGCACCTCCCATGAGTTAATACCGTCCGCTGGGCTCCAGGGGCAGCCCTGCAAGCAGCCCGGGGAACCGGGCTCACCCACGGCACCCCCGTCAGACACATGATAAGACTTGTCAGCGCACCTCACCGTCCTCACACGAGGGCCTCTAATTACATGTCTGAATGTTTAGAAGAACTCAGGTGGCATGGGCTCACATGGTCCAGGAGCCGAGGCTGGCTCCATTCTCATTACAGATGCAATGTTTCCCCCAGGGGGGTAAACAACTCCCAAGTCAAGTGAATCATTTCTACACAAATCATATCAAGTTCCAAGAAAAGCATGACTGTAATAGACCCAGATGGCAAACATTTTCCCAAGGTTCCATGATGGATTTTATGAAGTACGAGAACCATATGCAAGGGTGGAGAGGTGTCAACAAGGCATGGCGATGAGCATTTATTAACCACCAACTGGGTGCAAAGCACTGGGGAGATGTGTGTGTGTGTGTGTGTGTGTGTGTGTGTGTGTATTTTTGTTTTAATTCAGGGTCATTTTGTATCATCTTAAAGGAAGGGAAAATGGAAGTTTGGGCTTCTGAAGTCAGAAAATTTCTCTTCACATCCCACTTCTGACATTCTTGGGGGTTCAACAGCTTCATCTGTAAAGATGGACTTGGACCAGATGGTCTTTGAGGTCTCTTCTAGCTCCAGGACTTTTTCAGTCAATACTGAATTTTGTTTTGATAAGTGATGAGAATTACAATGTAATCATAACTATTCCTTCCCACATGTCATTTATACTTCCTTCCTTCTTTCCTTTCTTTCTCTCTTTCTTTTTCCTTCTCTTCCTTCCTTCCTTCCTTCCTTC
>NW_025381735.1:0-1399 GCF_016433145.1 Gracilinanus agilis | reverse complement strand
CCTAGGACTAGAGAAGATGAGAGTTAAAGTTGTCAAATTTCAAAAATGGGAGTGAACAAAGGTCTATCAGTCAACTAAAATTTATTAAGCACCTACTATTAGCCAGGAATTGTCCTAATTTTAAGGATATAAAAAAGGAAAAAAGAATTTAAAAAGTACTACCTGATCCAAAGTTTCTATTTACAGTCAAATGGGGGAGACAATATTCAAATAATAATATATGGATTATATATTTATTTAGGGTGCGTTTGGATATATCTTGAAGGGAAAGCATTAAGAGTAAGGAGGACTGAGAGATACTTATGGCAGAAGGTAGAGTGTTTGCCTGAGATTTTAAGGAAGCCAGGGGAACTGAGGGATAAGGATGAGGAGGGAAAGTATTCCAGTCATTGGGAATAGCCACAAAATATTTTTAAGTGAGAAACTGGGTTGTCAACTGCTCAAGGAACAGCAAGATATGAATGTATAGAATAGAGTATAAGAATGGGAAAGTAAGAAGGTACCAAATTATCTAGGACTTTGAAAGTCAAACAGAGGATTTTTAATCCAGTGGAGGTAATGTGGAATCCTGAAAGTTTATTTAATGGATATGTGGGAGTGTAATATGTTAAGTACTATATTTTAGGAAGATCGATCTGACATGAGTGGGGGAGTAATTGAAGTAAAAGGCTGTTATAATAGTCCATGTGTGAAGTGAAGATGGTCAGCACTATAGAGGTAGCAGTGCTAGAGGGGTGAAGGAATATAAAGAAAGAAATTCAAAAGTAAAAATGGTGAGACTTGACAATTACTTGACTATGAGGGATGATAGAGAGTGAAGAGTTAAGGATGACATATAGTTGTGAACCTGGGTGACTTGGAGAATGTTAGTAGCTGAGAAGAAAATAAGGAAGAGGGAAGAATTTTAGGGGAAAAGATAATTTCTGTTTTGGACATGATGAATTTAAGATGTCTAAAAGGCATTTTGAGATAGGAGATCAGAGTTGAAAGGTACCTGCTAGACAAGTAGATTTGTTGTTCATTTGCACTGACATGATAATTGAAATTTTGGGAGTAGATAAGATCATCCAATAAAATAGTTTATGGGTAGAAAAGACTTAAAAACTCGGGATAGAATCTTAAGGAATATCCTTGCATGAAGATCTAACAAAAGAAACAGAGAAAGAGCAGCCAGCAGGTAGAAGGAAAACCAGGAGAAAGCAGTGTTTGAAAAATCTTGAGAAAAGAAAGTGTCAAAGAGAAAGTGGTGATAAACAAAGGTCAATGTTTACAAAAAGATTAAAAAGGATGAGGAATGAGAAAATAGCATTAGATTTTATAATTAAGAGATCATTAGCAACTTACAAGATTATATATATATAATATGCAATATATTATACATTGATATAATAATATATAC
>NW_025381734.1:0-5101 GCF_016433145.1 Gracilinanus agilis | reverse complement strand
TATATATATATTGTATGAATAGACAGAAGCATGGAAAGTGTTAAATGAACTAATGCAGAGATGAATAAACAGGGTTAAGAAAATTAAATACCCAAAGAAAGGAAAACTAAAAATGGAAAAAAAAAACAATTACAACCCAATCAAAAGTGACATTATATGTCATTTCCATATGACACTTTGCATCCATTATCTTATTTAAGCTACTATGCCACACTTTGAAGTAGGCACTAACAAGGTATTCTTCTAGGCCCACTTTTTAGTTAAGAAAACAGTGACTCAAGAGATTAAATGACTTTTACTTTCTCATAGAACTTGCTGAATATGTATTATGAAATCAGAATCCTATTCTTTTCAGTTTACCACATTTCTTCTTGTAGTCACCAGCTATGAAAGAAACTTCCATTGTCCTCATAACTTAAAATCACGAACAAGTAGAAAATGATAAATATTGGATTAAATAAACAAAATGACTACATCTATCCTTTTTGGTTCTTATTTGGCATGCTTTTCTAATTGGCTGTCTATAATCTCAAAATCAGTGTGTCCCAAAAGAAGCACATTGTTTTCTCTCCTAGCCCTGCCTTCCCAATTCTTTTGTTTCTACTGCATGCACCACCATCTTTTTTTTTTTAAGGCATTCTTATTTGCTTATTTATGACCATGTTTCACATCACCTTCACCTTGCATATCCAGATATCACCTTGTCAGTTCTACCTCGACAGATTTCACAAAGCCCTCTCCTCACTCCTTACATTGTCACAACTCTTGCTTAGGCTTTCTTCATCTCTTGCCCAGTATATTTCAAAAGGTTTCTAGATTCTAGTTTCCAATTTTTAACTCATCTAATCTATACACCAGCTGCCAAATAATTTTACCTTCTAAGTCTGACCATATTACCCCTCTATGCAAAGCCTGATTGCCTTTTTAATAATTATAAACTTCTTAGTGTAACATTTTAAGCCATTTACAAACTGGCTCCAGGCTACCTTTCTAGAATTTTTTATGTGATTCTCCTTCATTCACTCTAAATTCCATCCAAATTAGCATACTTCTTTTTCTTCAAACAGTCTTCCACCTCTCCCCTCAGTGTCCTTGCATAGGTTATCCTCAATAATTGTAATGTGCTCTCTTTTTATCTTTGGTTTTTAGAATCCATAGTTTCCTTCAAGGATCAACTTTTGTGCGATCTCTTATAGAAAAATATTTTATGTCCCTAATTATTAGTGTCCTTTCACCTCCAACAATTGACATTTGTTTTTGTTCATAATTTTGGATACTCTCAGTAGAATATAAAGTCTTTGGAGTAATGAAAGATTTAGTTTCATCCTTATATTCCCCAAACCTAATCAACTATCACACATAGCAAATGTTTATCGAATCCTTGTTTGATCATGGATTGGTGTGAAAATTCTAAGGGCAAGTAGCCATAGAGTCCTCTAGCTCCTTATGTCCAGAATGCTTCTCTGCTAAATTTAGGTAAAATCGCATTTTGAGTAGTGAAATGGAGAGGTCTTGAGGATATGACTTTCTACTTTCCTCAATTTGTTCATTATTGTCTAAAGTAGGGTAAAATAGGGGAATGGTCTGAGATCTTTCTATATTAACTTAAAAAAAAATTGTTACACTGAAATTGAACTAAACTCTCATCATGACAAGTTCTCCTCTTCTATCTATTATCTTTCAAGGACTGTCCTCAAAATTGTAAAATGCTAATGTTTAATCTTTTGACATCTCAGACCTGGGAGTCATTTGTGGCCCCATGGTGTTTGAGTGAATTTCCTGTGTTTTCTGATATATTTTCTCACCATCATGAATTTAAATGCAGTAAAAAATGCCTGCTCAATTGTTTACAAGCCATTAGGGACTTAGAGTTCCCTCATTCAAGGTCACTAGGGATTCTAGATGAACTTCTAGAATAAACAATTTAATGAATAATTAACACACAATCAAAAAGTTATTAAAAGAGACTTGCATTAGCTGCCTGTGTATTGAAGGTCTCACAGGTCTCTTGTAGCCTTGCAATCAAGTACTTTCAGGTTTAAAAGCATTTTCATGTCATTATTTACCTATAATCAAAAGAGTTATAATATGAAATAGCTTGAATTCCTAAATTTTACAGATTTATTTTCTTTTTTAATTATTTAAAATAATGGATTGAAAATGTTTTATATAATAATATCTAAAATTTTATAGTATTTTAAAATCGATGAATCATTTTTTCATTTATTAACTCATTTGAACCTCACAACAATTCTCTAAGAAAAGTATTCAAGTATATTTTACCCATTTTACATGTAGAAACTAAGAGCTCTACAGGGCTATGTAATTTGTCATGGTTATGCATGTAGTATTTGTAAGAAGTAGAATAAGAACAAAATTTCCTCCAGACACCAGGAATCTATCATCATTTCTATTACAAAAAACATGCTTTCTTTTAGTTTTAAAATTATTAAATTCCATTAAACTTGCTACTATGTGTGATAGCATTCTCTAGGAATATATTGCAAATTCTCTTTTTTAATTAATTTAAAAAAACCTTACCTTTTGTCTTAGAATCTATACTGTGCATTGATTCTAAGGCAGAAGAGTGGTAAAGGCTAGGCAATGGGGATAAAGTGACTTGCACACATCTAGGAAGTGTCTGAGCCCAAATTTGAACCTGTCTCTAGGCATGGCTCTCAATCCACTGAGCCATCCAGTTGCCCCCACAAATTTCTAACATTGTCTCAGAAACTATAAATTATTTATATTTATATCACATTTAAATGCTTTGATAACCTGTTCAGATACTAAGGTAGGTGACATCATGATTTTGTGTGTGTGTGTATGTGTGTGTATATAGATAGATAGATAGATAGATAGATAGATAGATAGATAGATAGATAGATAGNTATGTGTGTGTAGATAGATAGATAGATAGATAGATAGATAGATAGATAGATAGATAGTGAAAATCACACTGATTTTCTCTGATATTAGGTTGTATGCTTTTTGAGGGCAAGGACTATCTTTCACCTCTTTTTGTATCAACAGCAATTAACAAAGTGCCTGGCCACATAGTGAGCACTTAAATGTTTATTGATTGATCACCGTTTTTTTTTTCCTTTCTAAAAGGCTAGGGGAAATTCTTATGCCTCTTTATTAACCATGTTATAACTAAATTACAAATTTGGTGCTTCACCGCTTTTCTGCCAAGAGTATGCTTTATACATCTAGAGAAAACAATAACAAAATTCATTTGGCAGAACATAAGTTCTAGAATTTCATGGGGAAAAAAGTTAAAAAGTAGAAATTGAAGGGGAATAAACTTTTACAAAATAAATTATACTATGAAGCAGGAATCAAAAAAATTTGTACTTGTTGCAAAATAGAAAAGTAGATTAGTGGGACAGATAAGTTACAATAAGTAATAATTAAACTCAAGTATATGATAAAACAAAAATACAACTTACTTGGGGAAAATTTCTGTGATAAAATAAGAGGTTGCAGCAAACAGATGAAACATTGTATAATGGATTTTTAAGGTACCAAAAGTTATAAATTTTACTTTATGTTAATAAGTTCATTTTATTTTTTCCAGTGAATTTGCTCACTACTGTAAGATATAGAACTCAATAGATTCTTAGAGTTATATGTGGTCAATGTGTGTTTCTGTGTGTGATTGGTAGTCTCTCTTTGCTCTTACCATCAAACTTACATGATTTTTACTTTCATTGATAAATCTGAGATTTTTCATTTTCAAGGTTTGGCTACTCTAGGCTACATCCAAGTGGCTATTACACAAACTCTCTTGAGATCCTGGGGATAATCCTGGTTTGGGATGAATAATACTTCTAACAGTAAACATTGTAGCTCCTAAAACCCAAACAACACACTTTCCATTTAAACACAATCAACCCCAATGAGATCACTAACTCTTAAAGGTAAAGCAAAAAGATGTAACAAGCATTTAATAAGTGCTGACTTTGGGAGAATCATTATGCTAAGCACTATACTAATAGTTTATTCTCAAAGAAATCTTCTGATGTAGACACTACTTTTATCACTCTCATTTTATAGTGAAGGAAGACAGAGTTTAAGTGACATGCAGAAGGTCACACATTTGGAACTGTTTTAAGATTAGATTTGAACTCACCACTTAAAGAGTTTTCCTAACTCTGTGGCCAGTGTTCTACCCATTGCACCACCCAATTAGCAAGAATAATTATAACTTTTACTTATCAAAAGGTAAAATAAAATAAAAGTCAGTTGCAAAATGAAAGGCAAAGGCAGGAATTACAATAATATAACAAACCCATAAATCTCTGGATTGGTGGGAACATGATTCCCACCAATGCTTTTAGTATCCATGAAAGAGGGCACACACACCAGAACCTAACAAGAAGTCATAACAATAGAGAAATCCATATTAACTGAAGTCTCTGAAGAACAGACTTTGAACTCATTCACCTATTTATAAAAGATGTTGTAATATATTACCTGCTAATCAAAGTCACATACTCAGGAAGCTGGAACAACACCATGCTCTTTTAGCACATTGTCATCCTTGCAAGGGTAGTGAGAAAATGTCTGTTCTTTATCAGCATAGCTCAAACAGCTACAAAATCTTCATCTCTGAAGCTCTAGAGAACAGCCAGCAATGGGTGTACATTAATTGTTTACAACGTGTCAAATACTATGTACAGAAAAAAGCAATCCCTGAGATGTTTCTTCTCCCTTTCTCAGTGACACAGAAGGACAAAAAAACCAGCAGCTCTTTAAATAGCAGAAGATTTGACTTTCCTCCTATCAGAATTCAGCAGTTGCTAACCCTCTTTGTTTTGAATCTAAGCATTGCCTCTCTTTCATATAGCATGATGACCAACAAACATCTGCTAAGTCTCCTATCAGTATCTGCATTCTTTTTTACCTTGACTCCACTTGCCCTCACTTTTCTTATATGCTTCTAAATTATCAGTTTAGAACATCTCTCTCCTCCATTCTTTAATGCCTTAAATGAGAGCTTCATAAGAAAAATTTTATTTCTAAGAAAAACATAAATCAAAAATCTACTTTTTGTCCAGTATGACCTGAACAGAACTAATATAAAGATTATATATAT
>NW_025381733.1:0-1921 GCF_016433145.1 Gracilinanus agilis | reverse complement strand
AAAGCAGAAATTAATAGAAATTTGGACTCCATACTAAAAGAAATTATCCAGTAAAATTGCCCTGAAGTTCTACAACAAGAGGGCAATATAGACATTGAAAGGATGCATAGATCACCCTGTACACTAGACCCAGAAAAGACAGCCCCCAGGAATATAATAGTCAAATTCAAGAGCTTCCAAGTAAAAGAAAAAATTTTACAAGAAGCCAGAAAGAGGCAATTCAGATATCAAGGAGCACCAATCAGGATCACACAGGATCTGGCAGCCTCCACACTAAAAGATCACAAGGCTTGGAATATGATATTCAGAAAGGCAAGAGTACTGGGTTTACAACCAAGGATCACCTCCCCATCAAAACTAACTATATACTTCCAGGGGAAAGTTTGGGCATTCAACAAGATAGAAGATTTCCAAGTATTTGCACAGAAAAGATCAGGACTGAATGGAAAGTTCAATATCCAACCACAAAAATCAAGAGAAACATGAAAAGGTAAATAAGAAACAGAGGGGAAAGAGAGAAAACTTGTATTTTTAAAATTTGCCTCTTTAGGGTCTTCAATATGATCTAATTATTTATATTCCTATGTGGAGAAATGTTATGTATAATTCTCTGTAAGAAACTATTCACTATTATAGTATTCACTATTATAGTAATTGGAAAAATTATTCATAGGGAGAGATTGGAATATTAAATTGTCTAAGATGATATGGGGATAGGGAAGAGGAAGGTGAATACTAGAGGACACCAAGAGAAACTTGAATGAATGAGAAAAACAGGATATTCTATTACACACAAAGAGGGCATGGGAAGGGGAAGGGATGAATACTATTATAAGGAGAAGAAGAGAACATTAAGAGGTAATAGTTAAACCTTACTCTCAGTGTAATCAACCCAGAGACGGAAGAGTAGCTTTATTCATTGGGATATAAAACTCTATCTAACCTGACTGAGAAAGTCAGAAGGGATAAACCAAGGGGAGCAGGGGAGTGGGGAGGTCAAAAAAGGGAGGAGAGAAGAAGGAGGAGGGAATTCATTAGGCCTTAAAAACAAAAAGAGGGGAATAATAAAGGAGGGGGGTGGAAAAGGAAGTAAATCAAGGGAGGGGCCAAGGGTTACTGGCATAAAGCAAACCACTGGATTCAAAGGCAATAGTGTAAGAAGTAGAGGTAGAACTAGGAGAGTATACCAAAACGTTGGCGAATACACAACTGATAATTATAACTCTGAATGTGAATGGGATGAACTCGCCGATAAAAAGGAAGCAAATAGCAGAGTGGATTAGAAACCAAAATCCTACCATATGTTGTCTACAAAAAACACATATGAGGCGCGTGGACATACACAGGTTTAAGGTAAAGGGCTTGAGCAAAATCCTTTGGGCCTCAAATGAGAAAAAGAAGTCAGGACTGGCAATTGTGATTTCTGAAAAAGCCAAAGTAAAAATAGATATGATGAAAAAAGACAGGGAAGGTCATTACATCCTGATTAAAGGCTGTATGGATAATGAGGAAATAACATTACTCAATATGTATGCAC
The DNA here is from genome assembly GCF_016433145.1 of Gracilinanus agilis. Lineage (NCBI taxonomy): Eukaryota > Metazoa > Chordata > Mammalia > Didelphimorphia > Didelphidae > Gracilinanus > Gracilinanus agilis. The sequence goes on along the minus strand of NW_025381733.1, from coordinate 384 downwards.
CAAATGGCAGATCTCAAGAAGGAAATAGATAGTAAAACCATACTAGTGGGAGATCTAAATATTCCTCTTTCAGATCTAGATAAATCAAACCAAAAAATAAATAAGAAAGAGGTAAGAGAGATGAATGAAGTCCTAGAAAAATTAGATTAAATAGATATGTGGAGAAAAATAAATAGGAACAAAAAGGAATACATCTTCCTTTCAGCTTCACATTGTACATTCACAAAGATTGACTATGTAATAGGGCATAGAAACATTGCAAACAAATGCAAAAGAGCATAAATAATAAATGGAAACTTCTCAGATCATAATGCAATAAAAATAATAATTAGTAAGCGCACCTGGATAGGCAAATCAAAAACTAATTAGAAATTAAATAATATG
>NW_025381732.1:0-4418 GCF_016433145.1 Gracilinanus agilis | reverse complement strand
GAGAGAGAGAGAGAGAGAGAGAGAGAGAGTTAGTTTTAAGTCAACAAAGGAGACTGAGGAAGTTTTGAGACTAGTGGTAGGAAAATCAAGAGAAATTGTGAAAAAAAAAAACTTAAAAAGAGAATATCTAGGAGGGGAAAATGGTTAGCAGTATCAAATATAGCCTAGAGATAAAAAAGGATTATGGCTGATAAAAGGCCATCAGATTTGGCAATTAAGAGATCATTTGTAATTTTGAAAAGAGCAGTTTCAACTGAGTGATGAAGATGGAAATCATATTACATGGAGTTGAAGAGTAAGTAAAAGGAGAAGAATTAGAGGTGATTTTTTTTTCAAGGAGTTTCACTGAAAAAGGAAGGATAATTATAGGATGAAAGCTTAAAGGGATGGCAAGCTAGTGATAATTTATTGTTTGTTTTTAAGAATAGAGAAAACGGGCATTTTTGAAGGCAGTAGGGAAAGGAACTATTGGAGAAAGAAAAGTTGAAAACTTAAGACAGAGAGGGGGTATTTGAAGATATTCTTCAAACCTATCTCACAGAATTGTTATGAAGATCAAATATAACATGTGTAAAGCTCTTTGCAAATCTTAAAGCACTATGGAAATATTAGCTATTAATTACTGTTATCATCTATAAACTTTGGATTTTTACCTACTAAAGGGAGAAGAGACAGAGGGAGAAGAAGAGGGAGGAGAGAGAAAGAGTGAGAGAGAAAGAGTGAGATAGAGAGAGAGAGAAGGAGAGAGAGAGAGAGAGAAGGAGAGAGAGAGAAAGAGAGAGAGAGAGAGAGAGAGAGANTTTTCTTTTTTGGTTAATTTTATATAGTGGACAGATATGGTTCTGAAATGGAGCTCTTTCTTGACTGTGTGTGTGTGTGTGTGTGTGTAGAAAGAGAGAGAGAGAGAGAGAGAGAGAGAGAGAAGGGGAGAGAGAAGGGGAGAGAGAGAGAGAGAAGGAGAGAGAGAGAGAGAGAGAGAGAGAGAGAGAGAGAGAGAGAGTTCATCAAATCATCACAGGAGGGTCTTTCCCCAGCCACAAGACTGCAAAATTCAATAACTAGAGCTTGCAAACTTCCCTTACCTAAGAGAGTTCTTGTTTATAAAGATAAATAAGGAGCAGAACTCCACCCTGACTCTGACAAAAGCTAGGGCAGTGAGATGCCTTGAGGCCTGAGATTAAATTACTTTAGCTTGGAAGCTGGCTGACCTTCAAAACCTGATGTTTAAGAAAGGTTTCATATAAAAATTATTACAATTCAACATTAATTTTCCTCACATCTTTATGAAATGACTTTGCTACCATAATTCTGTTTTCCTTGTCCATTGATATGAATGTCATAGAAATAAAAATATACTGGCAAAAAAATAACACTATTGAAGTTTTATTAACAAATGCTAATTTTGATATTCTCCAGCAATACTCCACATCAGGGATCTCCTTAATGTGTATTCCCTCTACTGGGGCAGATTACCATCCATCTGTACTTCTTCATCCTTTGTGACTCTCATCTGGGGCTTTTCATAGATCCCAAGCAGAAGATCAATTACCTAATATGCAGGATGTATGGTTCTAGATCTTTTCACATTTCACAGATCCTTTGAATGATAAAAAACAAACAACCAACCCTTAGTAAGCAATAATAATTAAAATTTCATGAGATTTTGTGTCAAATTACACATTAAGGCAGAAGTAAATGGCAAAAGACATTATTACTGAATCATATTCAATTCTCTGAGAGATCTGGCTATGCAAATTAAATCAGTGTGAGTACCATAGCAACAAAATGACTACACAGTTGATATGATGGGTCAAGATAAACTTTTCCATCATATATTCAATAAAAAGGCATATTAAAAGAATAATTGAATGTTTTAAGAGAAAGACAGGAAACAGCAGAGAATTATTATTAAAGATCGAGTCTGTTAGCCTGGGAAAGGGATGATTACCTGTCTGACTTTCAGATCTATAGCTAAAGAAGGACCTCAAAAGTCATCTAATCCAACACCCCTTCTCACTGACAAGGAAACTGAAGCCCAAAGAGTTTAAATGACTTGCCTAATGGTACACAAGTAGAAGCATTAACTAGGGAGGCACAGTGGATAAAGCACTACACTCTATGTTTTAAGACCTGAGTTCAAATTTTGACTCAGAAAAGATGTATGATCCTAAGAAAACCAATTAACTTAAGCCTCAGTTTCCTGGTCCATAAAAAAATGAATAGGGATAACAATAGCACCTACCTCACGATGTTGTGGAAATCAGAGGTATCGTATGAAAAAGTGCTCTGGAAACCTTAAAGCACCAGATAAATAATAGTGATGATGATAATTATTATTATTAAACAGTTCTTAAATAGCATAAATGGACCTAGACTTTCCAAAGACCTCTGCCTCTCCTCCAGGGGCTCTGCAGTCCCCCTCAGTCAAAGCAGAAGACTTATGACCTAGGATTCTTACACCACTGTTACCCACCATGGCTGCTTCCCTTCCACTCCTTGTGCCTCCAGGACCTGGAGCCCAGGCCAGCATTGAGCTGGGGAATTTGTATAATATGAATTTATGAAAAGCCAGAACTGTCTATATTTTAAATTCAGCCCTTTGACTCCAGAATCAGTGCTCTTGGAAGACAGGGTAGACCAAAACATCTGGCCTTACGTCTGCTTCCCTTATGCATTTGCCCTGAGTATTTCTGACCCAGTCTAGAAATATGACCCTGATTTTTGATTGCTTCCTTTGCTTTGGTTTAAATGTCCGTGACCATGCTGCCCTTCAACTCATATTATTAATCCTGTCTTAATAGTTCATCAGAAAACGTTGGAGTCCTTTGCCTTGATTCTCAGAAAGTTGTAAAACTAAAATTTTTCTCCATTTAAAGTTTATGTATACATTTCTTTCTTTTTCTTTTTTTTAAAAATAATTTACACAAGAGGATAGTGAATTAAGAATATACAGTGTTTTGCACACCCATAAATAAATGCTTGTTAGAGTAGGTAGAAAACTGGCTTCAGAATCAGAAACACTTGAGTTCAAATCTTACCTCTGACACATACTGAGTTCTGACTCTGGGCAAGTTATTTAACCTCTCAGCATCCCCCTAATAACTCTTTATGACCATAAATCTCAGAGTAGTTTTAAAAAGGCATTGGTAAAAGGCATTTCCTCACCACCACTCCCCTACATCACAGAAATCACAGATTCTATCCTAAGTAAAGAAAAAAAAAACTCAAAGTCAACAAATCTGTCATTAGAGCCTTCTGGTTTGCTAGTTGCTATGTTTCTTTCAATTTTAAAATCTAAAGAATAGTTTGGATTGCTTTGAAAAGAAGATCACATTAGTGGTTAGTACATAAGCAAAATCAGTTTGAAAAATGTTCCTCCATCATAGAAATCAAGGCACCTGCTGAAATATGCATCAATCAGTGGGACAAGATGTCAATTATGATAATCTATTATAAGCAGACACTTTGGGAACTGGGCTTTTATACATATCAAGTATAATTATCTACAGATATAGAATGGAGGGAGGAAAAAAAATAAAACTCCGAAACAAATACATCATGGAATGGATTTGACTTATCAAGCTGTCTTTTTTGAGGCACAAATGCACAGGATGTTCTTTAGTTACCTCTACCTTCAGGCCCCTTGATTCCTTTCTTCTAATACAAACATTGTGTGCCCCCTCCTCGTTTGACAAGACATCACAGAAGGTATTTAAAATCTGGCACCCCATATACAAAAGGTTACTTGAAACTACCTTAGAGACACTGGCAAAGAGCTTTGGATTTGAAGATATGAGTTGAAATTCCTTCCCTGCCACTTAAGACTTAATCTTGGTCTCTGTAGGTCTCTATTGCCTTTTCTATAAAATAAAGGAATTGGGCTAGAGAACAGGAGTCTTTAACCTTTTTGCATGTATCATGGACACCTCTAAAAGTCTGGTGAAGCCCATGGAGCCTTTCGCAGAATAATATTTTCCAAAACAAAATACCTAAGATTACAAAGACAATAAATTCTATTGACATAATGATGTATTTTTCCCACAAAAGTTCATAGGACTCCCTAAAATCTATCCCAGGACTCCTTAAAGTATTTGGATTCCAGGCTAAGAACCTGTGGTCTAGATGGTCTTTATGGTGCCTTTTAGTTCTGAATCAGTAAACCTATGAATAATGTTGGATTTTGAAATATAACTGGTAGGAGGATTCTAATCATATTTCTGCTAATAAGTATAATATTGAAAATTAATAATATGCTAAATGTGATATTAGTTTAAAAAGATTGTTGTAGTCACCGTTTATAAAATAATTAACCCTTAAGTCACAAGGTTGATAGTAGCTATTAACAATTTAATTTTAATTTTAATATAAATATAGTCTAAGAAAGAAGGAAGGAAATAATATATATGTGTGTATATATA
>NW_025381731.1:0-4012 GCF_016433145.1 Gracilinanus agilis | reverse complement strand
CCTCATCTCTCCCCCCCCACAAAGGGAGCGGGAAGCACACGCGGCTCCCCGGGGGATCTGCCTAACTCTCCCACCCCTTCACCTCCTCCCCATCTGGACGGGGCTTTCAAAACAGCTAAACAGTCACCCTGGAAAAAGAGTTACAGCCAAGGCCAAGTTTGCTTTTCACTTGAAGTTTCGAAGGAATCAAACCTGTTATTAAATTCTGCCGCCAACGCTTCTAGTTCCTTTCCCTCCAGGGCGCTCCTGGGGCGGAGGAGATGGCTCTGAAGAGAGCATGGGTGGGGGGGGGGGGAGGGTTAGGAGACCAGTCACAACTCGGGGCTCCGGGGAGAGGAGCTGGGCCCCCGGCTGATGGAAGGAGGTCCTGAGTAGAGGGCAGGAATAGCAGGAAAGGAAAGAGAAAGAATGGGATGACCACTGACCACTCCACCCATAAAGAATTCTAGGGCTTTACTTTGTAGCTAGGTACAAGTAGAGAATTTCCCTAATTAACTGGAATTTCCTTCCGATGAGACTTCTCCCTTTCTTTGTAAGGAAAATGAAATGCATGCATGTATGTGTGTTATTATTTCTATACATACATTATTTTAATAAACCTGTCAGTCATTGAATTGGACGAACATCTGTAACCCAGGTTCACGGAATCTATAAATGCTCTTGAAACTAAATTATTTACTGTCGCTGGGTTTTTTGAGAGGGAGGGCAGGCAAGAGAGAGGAGGTTAGGGTCCAACTTTTTCTCTCCAAAAAGGAGGATGTCAAAACAAAAACAAAATCACTAAAATCCTATTAAGTTCACAAAGCTATAGTAGACTTTACAGAGAAGCTCTGGCAAAAAAAAAAAAAAAAAAAAAAAATCGTCCAATGTATTTAGAATTCAAGAATTCACCATCTAGGCTTCCGCAACAAAGTTACTGAAACTTTTGTCTTTAACCCCATTACACAGCCTCTCCACACTTTTCCCAAGGTTTGAAAAGAAAAGGGGAGCTAATGGGGAGCAAGAAGCCCCGGAGAGCTTGGCATCACTTTAGCCAAGCGAGGCAGTGTCCTGGGCATAGAATGCTTGGTATTTATCACCTGAGACCCGCCGGACCTTTTTGGGGTCCATTTAGAAGCCTGCACAACTTCATCTTAATCATTTATCTACACTTTTTATGTTGGAGGCTCATAATATTATCACACGGATTCAGTCCTGGCATCTCAATCATGAAAAAAATTCAACTTCCTAAAAATGTCTTTCCCTCAAGAAATGCTTTTGGGCAGACTCATTCAAGCGCTCTCTCTTGGTCCCCAGCACAAACCTCAAGAGAAAGAGTAGGAAAAGAAAGAAAGGAAAAAGAGGACGACGGGGAAAACCACCCAGTGTTAGTTGCTGCAGCCTTAGCTTTTAGGAACACAAGATGAAAACCAAGTTAAATGTCAGCATTTTTATAAACAGCTTTCAGATATCCATCACACCTCTGCCAATATGTCTGAACTTTTTGATTTCTACTGGTTTTCCAGCTGAGGTCCGCCGCCTCAGTTTTCTTCATTACCTAATAGGCCTCCGCTAGTAGGTAATGTTTCTTTGGGGGATGCCCTAGGGCTATCTAGAATCTGTCTCTGAATACATCTTGATGACCAGGTCTTCACACATAGACACACCATAAATACATCTGGTAGGCACGCAAGCATACGCACATTGAACTAACCCTGCGAACAGCGTCACCACTAAAACAGGCACCCCGAATTATTAAGTATGTTTTCAACGTGTCCATGTAACGGTTTCTAAAGTTAAGGCCAGACTCCAGTGAACAGAGCAGAATAGGATTTCTCACAGGGGCCTTTGTGTCCAAGGCAGTTAGTGACTGTGCAACTATTCCGATCACCCATCTAAAGACGCCACACACGTTCCCAAGGACACTTTTGAAGGACCAATAAAGAACCAAGTTACTTTAAAAAAATAAAGAAAAGAAAAGAAAAAAGAAATATTTTTATTACCTTGTTAGAAAACAATAGACATGGTCCATGGAAATTTCGAAAGTCACTTTAAGAAGTGAGCAGTGTAAGCAAAATGATCCAAAGTGATTCCAACGACTGACACACGTCAATGGTCAAAGAAGGACGTTAAAGTGTAGTTTCTAACTCAGACTTATTCCGATTCTTTCCCCCAACTAATATCTGCCCAAATATGGATTCATTCACCACCAAGAAAACAAGCTGAGAAATTAGTGGGGGTTGGGGGTGGAGAAGGGAAGAAAGGCCTAGAGCTTCTGAAACCCATATTTCCCAATCTGCACTTTAAAAGTTCTTTTAAATATAATTTTATCTTAATATCACAACTAGTTTCAAATGTATTTGCTACAGTATGACTTTTAAATGCAATATTTAATGCTGTCAAATTACTAGTAGACAAAGTTTTACAGAAAACTTTTAATTCCAGAAAAAAAATGGCAAGGTACCGATAAACACCTAGAAAAAATAGAATTCATTTTTTAAAGCATTAAACAACCTTAAGGATCCTGTTAGGAACAAACACAGCATTTAGCTTGACAGCTTTCACACCGGTTGTTAACAACTTGCATCCCAGTTCACGCAGGTTTTTTTTGATATTTTGAAAGTTCCACAAAATGTTTCACCCTTTCCCAAAGAATAGGGAGGGGAGGGGGAAGGGACATAGAACAGGGACCAGGGGACTCAGTTTGAGTATATTTTTGGTTCAGAGATTGTGTTTCTGTGAGCCAAACCCAGATAGATCAGTTCTGCTTGCAATCGTGTTAATTACAGGGGGAACAGGGGCACATGTGCACCGCCGTTGTCTTTGTCCCCCATCCCTGGCCCAGTCCCGCCACTGGGGTCTTTCCCCTCCCCCTTCCCCCTCCTGCCCCCTCCACACAGAAGTGCAGTCTGGACCCTATACCAGTTTAAGGCGGCAAAGCTTCACAGCAAGTAAACTCACACTAGGATATTGCCTTCCACAGATAAAACAAGCAAACGAACGGGCCAGACTATGGAAATATTTTTTTTTAATATTTTGCCTTCCTTAACAATACTTAATAGATATTAAAAATAATCTTCGTTGAAAACCTATGCCTCATTGATTTTTCACTTTCTCCTCTTACATATGATATTGACTATTAGAAATCTCCCCTCCAGTTCAGGCGGGGAAGGGGGAACGGTTTCTGTTATTCTCGGCTCACTCAGATTAACTTCTCTCTCCTTCCCCCTCCAGATTTACCAATCGTTTTTCAGGGTGTTTATAAACATATGATTAAAATCAGTACATTTCAAATTTAGTGGAGAAAAACATTTTTCACTTAAAAATTTATTAGCTCAAAATCCAGGGGAGGGGAGGTTTTGAGGTTTTTCTTTCTCTCTCCCTTTTTTTTTTTAGCAGAAAGGCTTCTTAGTAAACTATGTACACAATCTGAACCCCCCCCCCCAAACGCCTAAATTAAAAAAAAATCACAATGCATTTACAAGAAATCATACAAAACAAAAAAAGGGGTGAAGATCTCAGATACAGAAAGTTTTACAAAAACCAGAACATAACATCGCAGTCCGGAAAAAGGGTGGGGGGGAGAGAATGTCTCTTTATATAAATAAACAGAAAAAAAGCGGTAACAGCTACAAAAAACTTTAACGTGTGGTTCGGAGTTGCTTTACTACAACTGTAACAAATGAGAATTGTCCCCCATCACTCTATCTTAGGCAATAAAGCGCCATAAGGAACCGATGCAAGGATAAGTTAATGCTCCAGCGGTTATATAAAAGTTGGCATCGCCTATATTTTTGTCTGCTTTTTTTTTTCCTCTTTAGCAAATAAAACGCTATATGCCTTCTCAATGAATGATAAATACTGTACAAAAAGTCTCAATAAAACACCGAAGTTCAGTCTAAAACGCAAGACTAGTCTCAATAACTAGTTCCCGGGAGCTTCTAAAAAGGTAAATAGAGCAACTGTTACCTTCTTTTCCTCATTATTAATATTATCGGGATTTTTTTTTACAAGAACATCAAAACATTCTGTA
>NW_025381730.1:0-5922 GCF_016433145.1 Gracilinanus agilis | reverse complement strand
TATATATATATATATATACATATATATATTTGTTAAATGTATATAACAAACCACAGAGAATTGTGGTGAGGACAAATATGATCTATCTATCTATCTATCTATCTATCTATCTATCTATCTATTTATCTATCTGTCTGTCTGTCTGTCTATCATGTTTGCAAAAATTAAAGTGCTATATTTGTTGTTGTTGAATTCTGTCTGACGCTTCATGACCCCATTTGGGGTTTTCTTGACACAGATACTGAAGTGGTTTGCAAGTTCCTTCTCCACATTTTACAGATGACAAAAAATGAGACAAATGAGAATAAATGACTTGCCCAGGATCACAAAGCAAGTATTTTAAGGCAAGATTTGAACTTGTATCTACATGTCTCTAGATCCAGTGCTGTATCCACTGTGTCATTTTGCTGCCTAGAGAGCTATATAAACATAAGCTAAAACCATTATGGTCATTATAGTTATTACTATTCCTTTGCTTTAATGAGCATTTCAATGATCTTTTGTTTTAATACCATTGTGTAATATGGCAGAATTTAAATCAGTAATTCATATTTTTTTCTATCAGTACAATAGTGTTTCTGTGAGGAACTATGGTGTGATAGACATTTAAACTGGCAACAAAGTTAGTTCCTGAGAGATATTCCTTCCAGAGGAAGGATCCCAACAATTCTCTTTATCCCTCCCTTATTGCTCTTCTTCTTCTCCTTCTTCTTCTTTTTTAATTTCCAAAGGACTCCCAACAAATGAGGTAGCTTTGTGCCTCCATAGATCAAGTTGCTACTCAGACTTTTCCAAAGCCAAATTCAGATAGCAAATTTCAGGTATGGAGCCTGGATCTGGGGCATGTAGCTATCTCAGGATGTGGGGAAGAACACTGTAGTTCTTCTAGCACATCACCCTTTGAGAACTAATAATTTAGATTCTCCCTATAGTCCATTCCATTTTGTTCATTTCTATCAAAACTTCTTCCCTCTTTTATAACAAACTTTAATTTGCCTTATAACTTCTGCTTTATTCCTAGTTCAGCTCTCTGGGGTTAAGTAGGGAAAAAAAAGGACTTCAGCTACTGAAATTCAAAGGATTGCACTATGACATTGTTGAAAAAGAGTTCATCCTCTGACACCTACTTTCTTCAATCCTAGATTTTCAAAGTTTTTTTGCATGGTCATGAGACAGACTCTTTTTCTTACCAAGAACTGCCATCATGGCATTGAAAGTATCATAAATCTATTCTTATATTTTTGGTATATGGTTACTAAAAAACTAATGTGACTATGCCTATCTGTATACTGTATAACTAATTTAATAATCTGGATGAAATTGGCTTGTCATTTAATCAAGATCATCATAGTGGTCATATAGACAGTCTAAATATGGCCCTGATTCAAACCACAAGATTAGGGCAACTTTGAAGAAGAATCTGACTAAGTAGCAATCTACCTACACAGTGAAGTTGGAGTTTCTAATGAAATAAACCATGGAGGCTTCTGTCATTAGATTTCTTCCACCTGTCTCTACCAGTGAATTTGAATTAATTCATCGCATCAGTATCCATGTCCCATAAGAGCATTATCAAGCTTGTAGGGCTTCACAGAAGTCTTTATTTCCACCTTGAGCATGAGAAGAATACATCCTCTCTACTGCTAGAATTTCTTGGATAAATAAAGAATTTTCTGGTAACTTGGGCCCATGTGCACTTAAAATTAGGGATGGGTATCAAAATGTACTATACTGAGTCCATATCTATAAATGAAGAGATGATATGGTATAATGGATAGAAAAAGTTGCCTTGAAGCCAATAAAACCAGTAGAAATACACATTATGGGATCATGGGTAAGACTTTTAACTTCTGTTTTCTTGGCAACTCTTCTGTAAAAATACAAGATGGTTGTAGAGAAAGTGCTGATGTGCATTGTTTGAAATAGTTTACCCACATGGGAACTCCCTATATCGGTGAAATCTCAGGTCTAGTCTCTCTTCCCTATTTCTACAGGAAGGTAATAAGATCAGTGGTTTAAGAATATTATTCTGGAATACTATTGTGCCATTAGATGATGAACAAGACAATTACCAAAAAAAATCCTGGAAATACATATGAAGCGATGCAAAGTGAAGTGAGCAGAACCAGAAGGACATTGTACACAGTAACAGCAATAATCTACAGTGATCAACTGTGAATCCCTTATTATTGGCAGTGCAAGAAACAGGACTTATGATAAAAAGTGACTCTACTACCAAAGGAGGAACTGACAGAATCTAAATGCAGATTGGAGCCTACCATTCTCCAATCTATTTCCTCCATGAATTTTTCTCTAGTGTGAGTGATGTGTCTTGTTTCACAAAATGATGAAAATGGAAATTTGTATTGTATAACACATGTAAAACCTAAAACATATTACCTGCCATCTTGGGGAAGAGGGGAAGCCTGGAGGGAGGAAGAGGACATGAGTGGCAAAATTTCAGAAAACATTTATTAAAAATTAGACTGATTTGTAATCTGGAAAAAAGTAAAAATTAAAAAAGAATGCTGTTCATTGATTTACAAATTGCTATTACCTTTTCAAAATGTCATTCTAATATGGATAAGGGCATTCAAAATATTCAATCTTGATACCTGGCCTATTTTGAGGTCTCTCTGATAGGACAGTCATTCTAAAAGTAAACACCTCACTAGAGTTATGCTAACTTAAGTGAAGACAGTGAAAACCAGAACTTTAAATAGAGATTTTAAAATTCATGAGGAAAAACAAAAGGATTCTTCTTCTGTCTTCTTCTTCTTTTTTTTTTTTTCTTCATTCTCAACCAAGATTGAAACCTTGGAAAAGATAGCCCTTGATCCTTCATACCAATTTGTCATGAGGATTAATTCATTCTGTCAAAAGCTTTTTGTTTTAGTTTGGGAAAGCTAGGAAGCCTCTTCCTATTAACCTAACTGAACAGAACCAAACTAAAATCTTGACTTGTTATTTCTCAGGATAGTATCAAACCTATGTTCTTCTACTTCAGCAAATGGACACAATCCTGCTTCTGATCCACGTACTTAATGATCCATAACTATATACACCCCCCTCTTCCACCCCTACATAAATTTTGAGTTCTTGGGAGTTTCTTTTTTTTTCCCCAAAGATTTGAATTACTAAAATATTTAAGGAACAACAAAATAATATTCCAGACAGAGCTGCTGGATTTGTATAACTAAATGATGCATATTGTTGATTATTCTGGCAAATGATGGAAAAATTGAACCCCATAAATAGAATTTCCAGTCTTATATTTGGCCTTTTTCAAATGGTTTCCATAGAACATTCCAGATATTATTACAGGGGAAGATTGAATTGCTCAATGAATATTCATATGTACTTAACTGTCATGTGGTCCTCATATAGGGCCCAAACCCAAACTCCTGACTTAGGCCAAACTCCTGCTGGGAAGACAGCTTGCATTGGGAGTATAGGGTTGTTCTGACATTACCATGAATTAGCATTTACTTACAGAAGTAGGACTGGTGAAAAGACCCAAAAAGAAAAAGAAAGGAAAAAAAAGTTGGAGAGTTCTATTCCTCATTCCTGTAGTTATTTCTAGAGGCTTCGAATCTCAACTCTCTGAAAATACCTTCCTTTATTCATTTGCTAGAACTAGTGAGGCTAAGATTGACTACACACCAGAATTCTGTTTATAAACCGAGATATTGTTTTTTAGCCCAGCTGACACCAAAGAAATGAGCCTGCGACCGAGTCCCATCTATTCCCCTGCTCTGCCAATATATTAATTGATTAAAAATATTTCTATTAAAAACACAAAGAATTGCTTTTTTTTCAGTGACAACTTAATTGCCTGGCTTTATCTGTATATAATTGGAAATGGAGTTGATACAAACCCTGGCAAACGGGGATTTATAATGGAAACGCCAACTCCGCACTACCTTTTTGCAGAGATACCAACCACTCCGTAAGTAAAAGCATCTGTAGGGAGGCACTGACTCCGGGCGGAGGGGTTGGGGCTGGTGCTAAGGGCGGGGGTAGGGGGCGCCTTCTGATAAATCAACTGCAGATTCAATAGGAATCGTCAAATTTAATATTTCAAAGATCAGTATTCATGAAAAATAAGTGATGCCAAATGCGCTTTAAGAAAAAATATCTGTTTAAATGGTATTAATGGTAAGGCATACTACAGCAAGGTGAACAACACTGATAATATTAAATTAACCCAAGAGGCTCCCTAATCAGGATCCCTATGCCGAAATCTGCTTGCCAACTGTCGTTCCTTTTCCCATTGGTTTAGTTAAGGGTTGAAGTTCTTCTTGAAGTTTCTTTTTTAATCATTAGATCCCGACCTTACAGTTTTCTCTGACTACTTTCCTTCAGGCTGTCTTTGCTCCTGTCAATTTAGGATTTCCAGGGAATTATTCTTCTTTGAAATGCATATTCCAGGCTTGAAATGCTGGCATATGTACACTGTAGAGTAATTGTGGAGGCCAAATGTTTAATTACACATGACAGCTGGAGCTGTAGGAGTCCGAGACATGCTTGAAAACAACTTATGCCCTATGCAGTCTTAAGAAAAGGAACAAAATAATATATATTTAGAGGTTTTTCTTTTCTTTTTCTTTTTCTTTTTTTTTCTTTTTGGTTCCACATGGTCCTCCCCATTCTCATTCCTTTCGGGACTATCGACAGTTTTAAAAGAAGTTTAGCTGTTTATGTGGCCGATAAGAGATCTTGAGCAATGTGTATAAGTATAAACTTTAAAAAGCCAAATTCTTCCAAAAATGTATGTATATGTGTATAACATGTAATACACACGTGTATTTACATATGTGTTATATATGTGTGGATTGCTAGAGAGCCATAGATTCAGTTTTTCCTAACAAGTCATCGAGAAAGTTTTTTTTTTTTTGTGGTGGACATGAATTAATCCATTTCAGTGGAATTTCTCTTCCTTTGAGCTAAGCTATAAACTGATAATAAATGATAGCATCGAAGATGCCCCTTGGAAAATTCCTTGAGGGTTTAAATTATGGGTTACAAAAAGAAAGCTAGCTATATTTAACAAGAAAAAAAACAATTTGGAATTACTAATGAAATAGGCAAAAGTCTGGAATCCTGAGAGCTAAAATTATAGTTGCACAAAAGAATAATTCATCATTGACATTTATAAAATACAGATCTATTTCTGACTATAATTTTCTCTTTAAAGAAAGAAGGAAATTAACAATAAAATCAATCATAATTGCTTAGGGAAAACTTCATCATAAAATCCACCTCTTTGAAACTAGCAAAATACAATTTCAAGTTCTTTGCTGTTTTGTTTTTTTTTTTTTTTTTTTTAATTTTGGAGAGGAAGCATGGGGATTGAATGCCTGTTGTATGCACTTGTCAGTGAATAGAAGATATGGATATGGTCATTTGTTTATGAAATAAAAGTACCAGTTTTGTAGTTTTGGCATTGAATATGGGTTTATGGAAGATGACTATTCAAGCTGTTCCACAAAGTGTAAGAAAAGGAGAGTCATTCAGGTGATTCAGGAAAAGGAACGCAGTCAGCCACTTATCCGGCTTTATCAAAAGAAATGTTTATGCAGAAAGAAAGTGAAAGAATACTTTAGAGTTACAACTCATGATAACCTTTCTTTTTTATGATTTTTCTCCTCTGTTAAAACAAACAAATATACCAAAAAAATTGTGGAGGCCTGCTTCTAATACATATTAACTACAAGATGTTGGGCAATTTATTTAATCTCTTATTACCCTATGAAAAGAAGATTGTAACTTAGAAATGAGTAATCAATCTATAAGGAACAAGTTTTATTATAGGACTTCCTACCACTGAGGAAATTACATCTGGATTTCCCTCCACCCAAATATGTTTAGCAAGCCTAATGACAAAGTATTGCATCTTCCTTCCTCCCTCCTTCCCTCCCT
>NW_025381729.1:0-6617 GCF_016433145.1 Gracilinanus agilis | reverse complement strand
TTTTGTATGCAGCCATTGATGGGATTTGATTTTCTTGCCTGAATATTTGTCATGATATTTTTTATTTTTTTGGTTCATTATGAGGTGTGTTATATAGATGAATAATAGATTTCTATTCATTAAAAAAAAGCGGAGAGGAAGGGGAGTATTAGATATGTGAAATGAGACATATACTTTTAGGTCATTGTATTATAAGAAGTACTCTTTTACTTTTTTATGAGACATCATGAAATGTGAATAATTTGCAGATGTTTATAATGTAAAAACAAAATACCTTGGTATTTTTCTAATTTAAAACTAAAACTAAAACTGACAGGCAAAGAAAAGAAAAGAAAGGAGAAGGTGAGGAAAGAAAAAGAAGAAAGAAAAAGCATGGAAGGAACCAAAAAGGGAAGGAAAAAAAGAAAGAAAGGAGAATATCTGATGTGAACTATCAAAGAATGTGAAGTTTTAAAAGGTGAATAAGTATGAAGTTCACTTTAAGGAATGCAGGACAGATTGTACAATACAAAGATGCAGTCTCTTATACATACACACATATATCTTATAAGATATATATCTTATAGAATAAAATCAAGAAACAATTATAATCTATTTTCTTTGGAACTCAAAGTACATGTAGAGGAATAGAGTAAAATAAGGCTAGAAAGTTACTTTGGGTTAGATTGTAGAAAGGCCTTTAGTGCTAGGCAAAAATTTTATCCCACCAGGGAGCACATGATAGCTACCTTTAAATATCTGAGGAATTATAAATGAAAGAAGAAATAGATAATTGATAATATTATAGTAAGAAAATTAGGAAATATATTGATTAGGTATTGATAAAATAAGAACTTTAAGAAAAGGGTCTCTGAGGATACAGGCAAGGCAAAGTACTGTGCATGAGATCAGAATTTGGAAGGTGAGAAGCAAAAAAAAATTCTGACAGTTGGTGACTGAGCTGAGAGGGTTACTGTCACTCACTCACTGGCTAGCATAACTAGTATGGGACAAAAAGGATGTTGCCCAGGACATTGTGAATGAGGGTGTAATATTTCTTCTATACTACCTCTGCACCTCCTTCCTCCAACCCCCAGTCTTCCAGAGGAAGGAGGCCACCCCAAGAAGCCACATTCCTTTGATGTTTCCCTCTTAAAGTTGGCTTTTACCACCACCAGAGGTGAGCGCTAGCTCCCTCATGACATGACCGTATTTGTCTAATCAGCTGAATTCCTCAGAATCGTGCCCTTAAACTCACACTGAATTTATCTTATCCCAGATTCAATTTTTGATTCAAAAGTTCTGCTTTTGCTTGACCCCAAAGGAGACAAAGAGCAGCAATGGGAGAAGAACATTCAGTTGAATACAGAGAATCACTTCCTACCAATTAGAACTGTCCAAAAAGTAGAATGGACTATTGAGAGGGAATGGATTCACCGTCTCTGGATATTTTTATGCACATGCTGGATGATTGCTTGTCAGAGATATTATAAAGAGGATCTCTGATCAAGTATTGGTAACTACTTATTTACCTTTTAGAACTTTGTATTCCTTCATGGCTCAGATCAGGTAGTCTCCTTTCCTTTTTCTTTCTCTTCTTTTCTTTCCATGACTTCCTTCCTTTTTTCCTCCCTTCTTCCTTCCTTCTTTCCTTCCTTCCTTCTTTCCTTCCTTCCTTCTTTCCTTCCTTCCTTCTTTCCTTCCTTCCTTCAGTAGTGTACAAGAGGTAGAATTGACAGGTCTTGGCAACATCTTACATATATGTGTGAAAGAGAAAAGAGTTCAACATAACTGAGCAGAAATAAAGAAGTTAGGAGATGAAGAAATTTGGAGAAACAGTATTAAGTTCAATTTTGGACAATTGAATTTGGATGCCAGGGAGACATTCAGAAGAAGATATTTGATAGGAAGTTGGAAATATCAGATTTCAGCTCAAAGGAGAGATTAAGATTGGCTATGGAGATTTAATTTAATATTCATCTGGACAGAGGTATCCTTACTTTTAAAAAAATGAAGAAAAAGAAAGCCTTTTAAAAACAGAAGGTATAGGATGTAAAATTCAAGGTTTTATTAAGAAGAGCAATTGTCATTGGCATGCTAACTTTTGCTGAAAATGCGGAAAAATAGGGAAGTACAAATTTTATTTATCATACTACTATGCCACATTATAGGTGATATGTCTTTCAGCATAAGGTTGTGGAGAAGATTTATTTTCCAAGTCATGAATCGCTTAATCTTTGCATGGTTTGCACTGTTTAATAGCTGTCATAGTATCTCCCAGAGGTGGCTGCATTTAAGTGGTAGGTGAAGTGATTTGTACATGAATAAATGTGCACATTTTTTCATGGTTCGATTTATACCCTTAAGGGTTTCATGGGTGTTTGTGACTCCTATATTTTTGATCTCATATGGGTTACTACACCCTAAGGACCAGAAGTAAAGAGCACATTTTTAAAAAATTGAACAAATAATAATGGGGCAAAGCTCTATCTGGTTAAGTGAAATTTTAATAAAGGATAGAATGCCATTATGCATCATTTTATCACTCAGAGTGATGTGAATTATTTCCTTCCAGACTGTCTACATGAAAGCAAATGCATTTTTTCAAAAGGCTAGACCAATACATATGATTTATCAGTGTTTAAAGCCAAAGCTTTCAAAAAAAGAGAAAAAATGGATGGTATTCCTTTTCCTTCTTCATATTTTACTCTTCTGGCAATCACACAATCATCAGAAGCATCATAGAGGCTCTGCCCCCAGGGAGAAAGTACCTCTCCAATAGTGTTCCTGGTTAGTGTCAGTTTGGAAAGAGCTGAGGGAGGCTGAAGAGGAAGAAAAAGCTAAAAGAGGGAAGAGGAAGGAGAGGGGCATTCAAGTTGGTTTTCCAGCCTTACTAGGAAATACTCTTCTAAACAACAATTCAGAAGAACATTCCCTCATTTCCTCCAGAAGAGGACTTAGTCTTCTATATCCTCAATTCAGGCTGCCTCTTATATGCCCTTTAAATAGAAAAGATAATAATTACCAAACATAACTGGGATTTTCTTTAACCATTTTCCTGTATATCATAATAACAAATAGAAAACTAAATAATGACCCTAAAATTTTGGTCTAGGAAATTTAGTAAGTTTGAATATCACAGAATTTCAGAGTGAGAAAGAACCTTAGAAGTCATCTAATCTAAAGATACTTGAAAAAAAAGATTTTATAAGATCTTTTACTGTGTGGTGATAGAGAGTTTGGGCAAGTTGGAGGAGTCCAGATTATGAAGAACTTAGAATGCCAAAGGATTTTGCATTTGATCCTGAAGGGGAGGAAGCCCTATTGTTGATTAAGTTGGAAGAGATATGGTTAGACTTGTGTTTTAGAAAATCAGTCTGGTATCTGAGTGTGAGAAGATATTTGAGGTACAGACCAACCAGCAATCTGTTGCAATTGTCTAGACATGAAGAGATGAAGGCTGGTCACCAGAGTGGTGATAATGCCAGAGGATAGAAGGGGGCAAATATGAGGGATGTTTAAAGATAGCATCCATAGGTNTGCCAGAGGATAGAAGGGGGCAAATATGAGGGATGTTTAAAGATAGCATCCATAGGTCTGGGTAACAGATTGGATAAGGTGGGGAAGGGGTAGGGGGTTAAAAAGAGTGAGAAGTTGAGAATGACACCTAGGTTGTGAATCTAAGTGACTAGGAAGATGGTGATGCTCTCAGCAATCACAGAAAAATTAGCTCAGAGCTTTCAGTTAGGACAATTCCTTATATTCAGGTGGAGATTTGGTTCTTCCCCTTAATTTTTTGGGAGGGAGTGCACTGTTAGCTAATTACTGGACTCTGTATACTAAGCAATATTGGGATAGAAGAAGTGTTTAGGTTAAGGAAGCCAGTGTAGTATATTACAGTATTTGTTACTTGATAGAAAGGTTTGAGGTTTTAAAGTTAACAAAACTAGAATTTTTTTGGAACTTTAATTTCAGTAAAGAGCAAATACAACCAGTAGCTTCTGCCCAAGTCCTAAATGCTAAAATGTCAGCAAAGGTCTAATGATTCATTCCTAACTTTCCATTCCTGGCTATATATCCCTGGCTATAGTTCTACCATGTTTTCAGTTTTTCCTTTTAGTATTATCTTTCTTTGATTATTTTCCTTGCATCATAGATATTTTCCAATTTGGCTTATTAAATATAGGATGGGGCTGAAGATGCCATCTTGTCCCTACACTCCATCCTTTTCATTATGAAGTTCATTTTAAGAAAAAATGTAAATAATTCTGTAGTGATCCCTACTGAGTTTTATCTTATCAGATTTAACCTAATTTTTTTAAGTCTATCAAAACTTTTTTGAATAGCAAATCTATCATTTAGCATGTCAGTTATCCTTACTAACTTTGTAGCATTGGCAATATTTCCATTTTTGCTCATTATCCAAATCAGTGATAAAGATGTAAAGTATCACAGAACCAAGCACAAATCCTTAAGATGCTTCATTGAAAAACTCCTTCCAAGCTGACATCAAACCAGTGATGACTACTTCTTAGTATATGTAGTAGTACATCAAGAACATGTCATCATTTCCACAAAGTAAAAGAGACTGTTTGAAATATTTATTAAAATCTAAATAAACCATATCTGCATCATTAAGATGATTTACCAGTTGAGCAATTCTATCATAAAAACTTTTTTTCTATTCTTGATGAAGCCATGCTACTTCTTTCTGATCACCAATTCCTTTGTTTAAATGTTTGCTAAATATGTTTTTAATAATCCATCCTAAAATTTCCAGGGATCAGAATTTAATTCAGAAGCTTATAGTTTTTCCATATTTTTTAATTGGAAGAACATTTAACCTTCTCTTTTAAAAATTGTAGCAATTTGTTTTTATATCACCTGTATTTCTAACTAGATCTTTTCCCCCTCTTCTTTACCACAAGCTATCTGTTACAACAAAGTAAAAATGACAGAAAAGAGAATATAGGTCAGAAAAACTAACCAAGACATTAACTGAGGCTGACAAGATCAACAATCGTCCAAACTCATAGGTCTTCACCTCTGCAAAAACTGGAGAGAAATACATTTTCTCTTTTCTTCCTTGGACCTAAGCTAGATCCTGATAATTTCACAGTATTCAGTTTTGAGGTTTTGTTGTTGTTCTTTCCATTTACTTTGTCCAAAATATTGTTTACAATATTTTCCTGTTTTGGCTTACTTCAGTTTTTGTTAGTTCATGTAAGTCTCCCCATGCCTCTATGTATTCTTTGTAGTCATCATTTGTTATGGCACAATATTTTACTATATTTGCATATCAAATTTGTTTAGTTATTGCATATCGGTGGTCATCTACTTTGTTTCCAGTTCTTTTATCTCAAAAATGCTGCTACCATTATTTTGGCACATATGGAACTTAATTCCTTGTTTGACTTCCTTGGGCTATCTACGTACCAGTTTAATCTCTTGGTCAAATGATATAAATATTGTATTCAATTTATAAAAATATTTTTAAATTGCTCTACAAAAGGATTGGACAAATTCACAGTTCTACCAACACTGTATTATGTCCCCAAACTTCTATAGCCCTTCCAGCACTGACTATTTTTATCTTTTGCCATCTTTACTAATTTTCTGAATTTTAAGTAAAACCTCAGAGTTCTTATGATATATATTTTTCTTATCATTACTGTGTTGGACATTCTTTCATATAGTTGTTAATAGTTTACATTTATTTTGAGATTCATGGGGTAATGGTTTTTTATTATATTTATTTGCACTTGTTCTCTACATCATCATTATCAGTTGCCCTTGTCAGAGATATTTGATGAAAATTTTCCCATCAGCAATTTCCCTTCTGCCACACAGATGTATTGATTTTGTTTGTGTAGCAAGCTTTGATTTTAATGTAATAAAATTATCCAATTTATCTTTTGTGTTTGCCTCAATTCTTTGCTTGTCTAGGATTTCTTCTCCAGACTTGGCTAACCACAAGTGTAATCCCTGTCACTGGGAGAGGCCAAGGCTGTTAGGTTGCTTGAGTTCAGAAATTCTGGGTTACAACAGAGTTAAAGTTATTCAGACATCTTCACTAAGTCTGGCATAAAAATGATGAACCATAAGCATCATAGGGTTACCAGGTGGTTGAACAGCCTCAGGTCAGAAAAACAGAGCAGGTGAAAGTTTCAATGCCAGCCAATATTAAGATTGTCCACTGTATTTCCAGGAAGGGGGAGATTGGGAGATTTAGCTTCAAAAGAAATTCTACATCAATATCTGTGAAAGATGCCTCTTTTAATATTCAAGTCAAATATCTATTTTGAGCTTATTGTCATATATAGTGTAAGAGGTTTCTAACAAACTTTCCTCATTTTTCCAGCAGTTTTTGTCAACTACAGAGATCTTCCTGTAATATAATTTATGTTATTGGACTTATAGAACACTAGTTTTTGAGTTTAGTTGGTTTTTATTCTTCTTTATTTTTTTCATTCTACTAATCTACATCTTTTTCAAAAATGTTATTTTATTTTTCTCAATTACATGTAAAATATTTTTAGGAATCTTTTTAAAATAATTTTTGAGTTCCAAATTCACTCCCTCACTCCCCTCACCATTCCTTGAGAAGACAGCAATTTCATATACAATATATATATATA
>NW_025381728.1:0-4547 GCF_016433145.1 Gracilinanus agilis | reverse complement strand
TTCCACCTATGAGACAATACACCGAAGTACAAGGGTTAAAAAAAAAAAACCTTGGGGGGGGGGAAAGGAGGGGAAGCTTTTATGAGGGGAACAGGGTATGTGGACAAGTTTAGTAAACCAGAGTGTTAATGTTTGGAGGAGGTGGGGCGGAATAGAAGTACAGAGGGAAATGTCCCATCCTCACTTTGAGGTCAAGGAGAAATGCCCCTCTCCACTCCATTCTGAAGTGTGGAGAAATGTCCCACTTTCATCTGAATAGCCAAAGATGGGAATATCCTTGGAAGAAATCTTACATCAACTCCACTAAAACCCAAGCCAATAGAGCAATCACTGAGAGTTCCTGGACTTAACCTCCCTCTCTGTCCCTCAGGCATCACCTAAAACCCTGTATAGGACTCCCCTAGGCTCTGCCCTTCTTTTCCCCTCTCCCCAGTAAGGTTTTGCTCTTGCTGTACCACCTGTCTCTGGAATTACTGCTGACTACCCACTGGCATGCTAGTGCTGATCAGTGTCCATGCATTGTAAATAAGTCCTGATTGATCATACATGTTAAAACCAGTGGAAATACGCATTGGATATGGGGGAGGCAAAGGGGGGTGAAGGGGAAAGTAAAAACAAGAATCATGTAACCATGGAAAATTTTTCTAAAAAAATAAAATATTATAAGTCACTTAAAAAAAAAATAAAACCTCCCTGAAGGGGATGTTGGAAAACTAAGACACTAATGCACTGTTGGTGGAGTTGTAAACTGATCCAACCATTCTGGAGAACAATTTGAAACTATGCCCAAAGGGCTATAAAGTTGTGCATACCTTTGACTCAGCAATACCACTATCAGATCTGTATCCCAAAAAGATTAACAAAAAAAAAAAAACAAAAACAAAAAAAAGGGAAAAGGCCCATTTGTACAAAAATATTTATAACAGCTCTTTTTGTGGTGGCAAAGAATTGGAAAATGAGGGGATGTCCATCAACTGAGGAAAGGCTGAACAAGTTGTGGTATATGATGGTGATGGAATACTATTGCTGTAAGAAGTGAGACTTACATGAACTGATGCAAAGTGAAGTGAGCAGAACCAGGAGACCGTTGTACACAGTAATAGCAACATTGTAAGAACGATCAGCTCTGAAAGACTTAGCTATTCTCAGCAAGACAATTCCCAAGGACTTATAATGAAAAATGCTATCTGCCTCTAAAGAACTAATGGAGTCTGAATATGGATTGGAACATACTTTTTTTTTTTAAACCCTTGTACTTCGGTGTATTGTCTCATAGGTGGAAGATTGGTAAGGGTGGGCAATGGGGGTCAAGTGACTTGCCCAGGGTCACACAGCTGGGAAGTGGCTGAGGCCAGGTTTGAACCCAGGACCTCCCATCTCTAGACCTGACTCTCATTCCACTGAGCTACCCAGATGCCCCCTGGAACATAGTTTTAAACAAACTTTCTTTCTCTTTCTTTTTTTTGGTCTGTTTTCCTTTACAATATAACTAATGTGGAAATATGTTTTGCGTGATGGCATATGTATAACCCATATCAAATTGTTTGCCTTCTCAAGGAGGCAGTAGGGAAGGAAGGAAGGGAGAGAATTTCAAAGTCAAAATTTTAGAAAATTAATGTTAAAAAATGTTACATGTAACTGGGAAAAATAACATTAGAAATTTAAAAAATAGTCTATAGCTGTGTCTCTTGGAGTTGTCTCTTCTTGGCAGAATCTAAATAAGCCAATTGGATTGGTGACAGGTCAGGCCAAGGTCCTGGGTACTTTCCTTTGTCTAGGAGCCACTGGTCAGAGCTGTGAAATGGCTTGATGTCCATAGACAGGGGAGAGACAGTCTTACTGTTATCTCCCATCCTTCTTAGAGAAAGCAAGAGCTTGGCAACTGAATCCCATGCTCCAGGGGTGGGAACCTCTTCACCCTCTTCTCCAGCTCAAGAGTCATTGTTCCAAATGGTGATCACTGAGCCAGGCAATTGACTCAGACAATCTGAGGTTCCTCCCTATTATGGCATTCCTTGTCCTAAGGTTTCTCTCCATTCTGGCATTCCTTGTTCTAAGGTTCTTCCCCATTCTGACATTCCTTGTCCTAAGGCTCTTCCCCATTCTGACANATTCCTTGTTCTAAGGTTCCTCCCCATTCTGACATTCCTTGTCCTAAGGCTCTTCCCAATTCTGACGTTCTTTGTTCTAAGGTTCCTCCCCATTCTGGCATTCCTTGTTCTAAGGTTCCTCCCCATTCTGGCATTCTTTGTTCTAAGGTT
This sequence comes from Gracilinanus agilis, assembly GCF_016433145.1. Lineage (NCBI taxonomy): Eukaryota > Metazoa > Chordata > Mammalia > Didelphimorphia > Didelphidae > Gracilinanus > Gracilinanus agilis. The sequence goes on along the minus strand of NW_025381728.1, from coordinate 2,286 downwards.
CCTCCCCATTCTGGCATTCCTTGTTCTAAGGCTCTTCCCAATTCTGACATTCTTTGTTCTAAGGCCCCTTCAACAATCTACAAATCTCTGGTTCTAATAGATTTCAATAGAAAATAAAAGGGAGAAAGGGTTGATACTCACTGTTGCAGACATCTCCTTCTTGAAAGAACTCTGTAGTTAGCAAAACTAATCCATAGTATGAAAATGCATTGGAAAACCTGTCAGGGAGGAAACAGGAATGGTTGACTCCAGGGATTGGGAATAGAAATGACTTTTCATCCCCACCTTTATCCATGCACTATCGCTATTTCTTTACAAAAATAGGGCCACTTCCCAGGGGACTTTTTAGGCCATGGAATGAACCCTTAAGAAAGCAATAAGAACATGGGTTGATTGTATTAATGTGGGGGTTACAAATCATATATATTTTGTTGTTACTCAGTCATGTCCGTATCTTTGTGACCTACTTGGGATATTCTTGGCAAAGACACCATGTCCTTCTCCAGCTCATTTTATAGATGAGGAAACTGAGACCCACAAGGTTAAGTGACTTGCCCAGGGTCACACAGCTAGCAAGTGTCTAAAGTCAGATTTGAACCCAGGAAGTAAGACTTCCTGACTCTACGTCCAGCACTCCACCTGCGGCATCACCTAGCTGCTCTATTATGTGCTTGGAAAGAATGACAGAGACAGGAAGCTGTTCTCAATGACAGAAAATGTTATTCCCATGCAAGCAAAAGCTTTCTTACATCCTGATGTGATCATTAGACTCTAAGCTCCCTGAAGGCAGAGATTGCTTCCTTTTTGTTACGACATTCTCAGTCCCTAGCACCATTCCTCACCAGAGATACATATTAGGAACTTGTGGATTGATGCCTGGATAGAAACATAATGCCAACCCTAGAAAGAACCTTAGAGATCATTCCTCCCCAACCCTCTCATTTTACAGGTGAGGAAAATGAGGTCAGACAGAAGAAGGGACTTGCCCAGGGTCATGCAGTCTGTATAATTCCCTTCCTGATAAAATAATTTATAATGACTCTTTCTTTACCACGGACAATAGTGAATCCTAACATTTAACACTTCTCATGCATCGAAATTCATCTTTTTTTTCCCTTTCTGCTAAAATAGACTCTAAACCTCTCTAGGGCAGAGGCTATACCTTCTGTTATCACTCTGACTCCACACTATAGTGGTCTCTACTACCAGAGCATAACTAGGGTTAGGCAAATGAATCTTTCCCCTAGGGTGCAGAATTTAGAGGGTATATCCAACATGTATCAAACTTTCAGGTAAAAGAGGATTTAGACTTATTCTGGGTAATGGGCAGAAGTTGTCAACAGATGAATTCTCTTTCAATGTCCCATATAAAAGCAGAATGGGCTTTCTAGGAAGGGAGAGGGTTTCTGTTTCCTGGAGGCCTTCAAGCAGAGTTTGGCCAGATACAAGTCAGGTTAGATGGTTTCAACTCAATGAATTCCTGATTTTTTGGATATTAGATCTAGAGTTGGAAGTTATATAGCCCAATACCCCCATTTTACAAATGAGGAAAGTGAGGTGCAATAGATTAAATGAAAAGTAAGCATTAGAGGTGAGATTCCAGTGTTCTTTCCATGAAGTTCTTTAGCACATAAAAATAACAGAACTTCATGCCTAATTTGTTGGCATAATTAGTTGCAAGATGGTAGACTGAGCTGACCTCCTTCCCACTCTCCCAAGCAATGGCTTTCCAAGAGGTGGCCCATACCATACGTCTGCCTATCTTAAGAAATATTCTTCACTATCCCATCATTGTAAGGGTGCTCTTTGCCAATGGATTTGAGGTGCTTTCCTCAAATGCAAAATTTCCTAGCTATAATGGGTAAAATACTGGGCATACCATAGCTGTTCAATGAATTCTCATTCAATGAATGAATAAATGGAGATAGCTAGTGGGATAAAGGATGGAGAACCAGAACTACAGTCCAAAAGACCCGAGTTCAAATTCTTTCTCTGGCATTTTTAAGCATGAGACAAGCTGTGCTAGTCACTTAACCTCTATCTGCCTTAGTTTCCTCAACTGTAAAATGAAGATGATAATAACAGTACCTCTCCTTCAGGGTTGTAGTGTAGATCAAATGAGATATTTACAAAGCAGTTAGCCCAACGCCTGGCACATAGTAGGCTCTACATGAATACTAGCTATGATTTTATTATTATTTTTAACTCTTTTTCTTTTAGTAAAATTCTAAGACAGAAGGGCAAGGGCTAGGCAATGGGAGTTAAGTGACTTGCCTAGGGTCACAC
>NW_025381727.1:0-2747 GCF_016433145.1 Gracilinanus agilis | reverse complement strand
GAGAGGAAGAGAGCATTAAGAGGTAATAATCAAACCTTACTCTCAGTATAATCAACCCGGAGAAGGAAGAGTAGCTTTATTATCCATCTGGATAAAAAACTCCATCTAACCCTACTGAGAAAGTCAGAAGGGATAAACCAAAGGGAGCAGGGGAGTGGGGAGGCCAAAAAGGGAGGGAAGAAGAAGGGGGAGGGAATTCATTCGGTCTTTAAAAAAAAACAAAAATAAGGGAACAACAAGGGAGGGGACAGAAAGGGAAGTCAATCAAGGGAGGGGATAAGGGATACTGGCTGAAAGCAAACCACTGGTGTAAAAGAAAATAGTGCAATAAAAAGGAGTGGGTCTAGGGGAGGATACAAAAAATGTCAGTGAATACACAACTAACAATTGTAACTCTGAATGTGAACGGGATGAACTCACTCATAAAACGGAAGCAAATAGCAGAGTGGTTCAGAAACCAAAATCCTACCATAGGTTGTCTACAAGAAACACATATGAGGCGGGTAGACACACACAAGTTCAAGGTTAAGGGTATGAGCAAAATCTTTTGGGCATCAAATGAGAAAAAGAAGGCAGGAGTGGCTATCATGATCTCTGACAAAGCCAAAGTAAAAATAGGTATGATTAAAAAAGACAGGGAAGGTCATTACATCCTGATTAAAGGCAATATAAACAATGAGGAAATAACACTGCTCAATATATATGCACCAAGTGGTATAGCATCCAAATTCTTAAAGGAGAAACTGGCAGAGCTCAAGAAGGAAATAGATAGTAAAACCATAATAGTGGGAGATCTAAATATTCCTCTTTCAGATCTAGATAAATCAAACCAAAAAATAAATAAGAAAGAGGTAAGAGAGGTGAATGAAGTCCTAGAAAAATTAGATCTAATTGATATGTGGAGAAAAATAAATAGGGACAAAAAGGAATACACCTTCTTTTCAGCTGCACATGGTACATTTACAAAGATTGACCATGTAATAGGGCATAGAATCATGGCAAACAAATGCAAAAGAGCAGATATAATAAATGTAACCTTCTCAGATCATAATGCGATAAAAATAATAATCAGTAAGGGCACCTGGACAAGCAAGTCAAAAACCAATTGGAAATTAAACAATATGATTCTTCAAAACCAAATTGTCAAAGAAGAAATCATAGAAACAATCAACAATTTCATTGAAGAAAATGACAATGATGAGACATCCTACCAAACTATGTGGGATGCAGCCAAGGCAGTACTCAGGGGGAAATTTATATCCTTGAGTGCATATATTAACAAATTAAGGAGGGCAGAGATTAACGAATTGGGCATGCAACTCAAAAAATTAGAAAGCGAACAAATAAAAAACCCCCAGATGAAAACTAAATTAGAAATACTAAAAATTAAGGGAGAAATTAATAAAATCGAAAGTAAAAGAACTATTGAATTAATAAATAAGACTAGAAGCTGGTACTTTGAAAAAACAGATAAAATAGACACAGTACTAGTCAATCTAATGAAAAAAAAAGGAAAGAAGAAAACCAAATTGACAGTATCAAAGATGAAAAGGGAGACCTCACCTCTAATGAAGAGGAAATTAAGGCAATCATTAAGTCAGATTTTTTTCTTTTGCTTGAAAGCTCTTGAATTTCGCAATTATATTTCTGGCCGTTTTCTTCTCTTTTAGTATGGAGTCCAAATTTCTTTCAGAAGAAATAAACCAAGGGGAACAGGGGAGTGGGGAGGTCAAAAAAGGGAGGGGAGAAGAAGGGAGAGGGAATTCATTAGGCCTTTAAAAATAAAAAGAGGGGAATAACAAGGGAGGGGGTAGAAAGGGAAGTTAATCAAGGGAGGGGATAAGGGATACCAGCTTAAAGAAAACCACAGGTTTAAAAGGAAATAGTGTAAGAAGAAGGAGTAGGACTAGGGGAGGATACAAAAATGTCAGTGAATGCACAACTAATAATTATAACTCTGAATGTGAATGGGATGAACTTGCTCATAAAACGGAAGCAAATAGCAGAGTGAATTAGAAACCAAAATCCTACCATATGTTGTCTACAAGAAACACATATGAGGCGGGTGGACATACACAAGTTTAAGATTAAGGGCTTGACCAAAGTCTTTTGGGCATCAAATGAGAAAAAGAAGGCAGGAGTGGCTATTATGATTTCTGATAAAGCCAAAGTTAAAATAGATATGATTAAAAAAGACAGGGAAGGTCATTACATCTTGATTAAAAGCAGTATAAACAATGAGGAAATAACACTGCTCAATATGTATGCACCAAATGGCAGAGCAACCAGATTCATAAAGGAGAAACTGGCAGAGCTCAAGAAGGAAATAGATAGTAAAATCATAATAGTGGGAGATCTAAATATTCCTCTTTCAGATCTAGATAAATCAAACCAAAAAATAAATAAGAAAGAGGTAAGAGAGGTGAATGAAGTCCTAGAAAAATTAGATTTAATTGATATGTGGCAAAAAATAAATAGGGACAAAAAGGAATACACCTTCTTCTCAGCTGCACATGACACATTCACAAAGATTGACCATGTAATAGGACATAGAATCATTGCAAACAAATGCAAAAGAGCAGAAATCATGAATGTAACCTTCTCAGATCCTAATGCAATAAAAATAATAATTAGTAACGGCACCTGGACAGGCATATCAAAAACTTATTGGAAATTAAATAATATGATTCTCCAAAACCAGCTAGTGAAAGAAGAAATCATAGAAACAATCAACAATTTCATTGAAG
>NW_025381726.1:0-7587 GCF_016433145.1 Gracilinanus agilis | reverse complement strand
AAGGAAGGAAGGTAGAGAGAGAAAGAAAAAGAAAGATCATCCAAATGAATACTGTCTCGTTGAGAATTAGTTCCTACTTGATACTGTTTCCCACGGACTTATAGGCATCATTTTGTCAAGCACAATGCCTCTTAAGGAAGAGACTGGTATACCAGTTTCACAGGGTGGCAATTCAAAAAGCTATGGGTTTTTATTACTTTGTACAAGCAGTTTGTTCAGTGGCTAGAGCCCTGGACTTGAATCAAGAAGGCTTGAGTATGAATCCTGACTCAGACACTTGCTAACTGGGTGAGCCTGGGCAAAACAGTTCCCTCATCTGTCAAAGGAGGATACTAATAGCAGCTACTTCACAAGGTTATTGTGAGGACAGAATGAGATAATATTTGTAAAGTGCTTTACAAACCTTAAAGTGATATAAATGCTAGCTATCCTTATGATGATGATGATGATGATGATGATGATGATGATGATGATGATGATGATGTCAAAACTGCCCTCCAAAGGAAGACAAGACCTAGCATGATAGATCCAGTGACATATTCCCATGAAGTATACTGTTGCTGATATTCCAAGGAGGACAGCTGAGTGAGCTGCCCAAGGTACTTAAAATGTGCATGGGGGAATGGATGAATAAATGAATGGTTGGGTGGATGGATGGATGGTTGAATGGATTTAGTAAGCATTTACTTCTTGTCCTATAGAGGAGAGGGGGAGATGGAAACACTGTCTTCAAGAATCTGAAGGATTGTCTTTTGGAAAAGGGCAGAATGAGAAGCTGGATGACAGAAAAAGCTTCTGTCTATGTCCTACTAAGTCCTAGGGATATAAATACAAAAGGAAATTGTGTCTCTCTTCTCAAGAAGGTTACATTCTAATAAGAAAATTAAGCACATTTGGAGGAGCGATGGCCAAGGAGAGGTTTTTTTATTTGGAAAGTAACAAGGATAGTGAGGGGAACCATAGGTAGTAGAATGGCCCACTCTTTCTAGTACTAATGGTATTATTGATCAGATTGTTTCCAGAACTAGAAATTGGGCAGTGGAGAGTAAGACCACATGAGGCCCTCACCAATGAGACTCAGACCCAGTGGGGCCCCAGAGCAAGGGTTAGAAAGGTAAACCAAAAAGATATCAATGTATGAACTGTCACAGGCTTTGGAATGGCCCTGATCTGCACCCAGCCAATACAAACCCTTAGATACTTTGCTATTATGGCACTGGTCTTGGAATCAGAGGATGGAGTTAAAGTCTTGACTCTGACAGCTACCTACTCTGTGACCTTGGACAAGTCATTGAGCCTCCTCCATTTCCTCATTTATAGAAAATGAGACATTTATAGAAAACGGATTAAAAAACATTTGAGGGCTTCTCTAATTCTAAGCTATTATCTGATGGTCTGTAAAATAGGGATAATCATACTCACACTTTCTTCCATGAGGGAATTGGATTAGATGACATATGATATCCCTTCCAGTCTGAAATCTATGGCCTCATGGTCCTACCTCACAAAGTAATATTAGGTGAGGAAAATGTTGTGTAAGTCTGAGAAAGTCTAGAAAAAAATGATAGCTTAAAGGATCATTGATTTAGAACTGGAAGGGACCCCAAATGCTATCTAGTCCAATCTGCTCATTTTACATAAGAGGAAACTAGATGATGTGTCCAAAGTCAGCCAAGTAGTTCTGTCAAAGGTAAGAATTGAACTCAGGTCCATTGATTTCCAGATCAGTGTTCTTTCTGCAATACTATATGGGATATTTATTTTGTTGTTGCTGTTGCTGCTATTGTTGTTGTCATTTTTTATTATTGTAGCACTGATTGATAATCCTTTAGCTTTCCCATTTTGTGATCTTCCCTAACCTCCCCCAAACTCCCACTAGACCTTCAGGCCTGCCTGTCTCAATGAATTTCTGGGTTTGGTGACATTGCATGCCAGAGCACTGAGGTCACCAGCAGCCTCAGGCAGTGAGCTCTCCATAACTGTTGACAGAGGTGACTCAGTGCCAGTGCTCTGAAGGCCAATGAGCCTCAGCTCTGGTCAGAGTTGGAAAGGGACCAGAATGGAACAGAGCGTATGCCTCTGTCTGAGATAGAAACCATGGACAGAGTTGACTGGAGGCCTCTTGGGAAAGACTGTGAAATGATGGACACTGTCAGAGAATCAGAAAGCAGGGGAGCCCTTTGGAATCTCCACTTCTCCCCAGGTGACCTGGGAGTGTTTCTGCAGCAAGGTCAAATAAAAGGATGCCAGGACCAATAGAAGAACCTGTCTTGGACATAAAGTTTTTACAGGAAGTAAAGGCTCACCCAGAAAACTTGAAAAAGAAAAGGATCCAGCCCCAAATTTTGACAGTCCAGACAGGGTACAAACTAAATTGAGAAAGTACTATGAGGGGAAGATGCATGAAGGAGGTGCTTCAGGTTAAAAGCAAGAGATGGATGATGGTCAAGAGCAACCTATACTTATTGTTTCATTAAAAATGCAATGTTCCATCTACAGAGATGCTGAGCATCTGGCAGGGGCTGAGGCCTTTTCTTCAGATAAAAGCTTAATGGGGAGGGAAATAAAGTTTCTACTCATGTCCAAGCTAGGCATCCCATAGGACACCTACTGAGGACTCTGTCCTGAAAGCATTAGGACTCCAGCAAGTGTCAGGCTGAATTGCTTCCTCAACTTCCAACCCATTAAAGAGTAAAGGAAGCGGGGTAGTCATAGAGTATGGTGGAAAGAGTCAGAAAATCTGGGTACAAATCTCATTTCTGGTGCTCTGAGTAAACTTGGGGACTCACTTAAATTTCATGGGCCTTCATCTCCTTATCAGTAAAATGAGGAAGTTGGACTAATTGGCCTCTGATACCCCTTCAAGCTCTAAATCGGTGCATTCCTGGCCACTGAGGATGGTGAGCAAAATTCATGGTCCATGAATGGGCCTGGTCCCCTCTAGTCCTCTAACATTGCATTAATCATGCATTAGGCTGATTGGATTAAGAATGAAAGATGCTTGGTATTGATTTGGATTCAGAGCAAACTAATGGATGGGTCTCGTTTACTTAGTCTCTGGGAATGACATTTGTCAAGATGCTATGCCATCAACCAGTCTCCTTGTAGGGGTTTCCAACAACCTTTCCCCAAGGCCATATTTCAACTAAGATCAAAGGAGATATTTGTGAAACCTTCCCTCCCTGACAGACAGGATGGCGCTTTATCTCTCCTCATTCCCTGCCTCACTACTCAGGATTGCCTTAGAGGGGGGCTCAGTGGATAAAAATCCAAGCCTGGAGATGGAAGATTCTAGATTTAAATCTTACCTCGGACACTTCCTAGCTGTGTGACCCTGGGCAAGTCACTTAACCCTTATTGCCTGGTCCTTACTGCTCTTCTGCCATGGAATCAAAACACAGTATTGGTTCTAAGACAGAAGATAAAGGTATTTTTTTCATTGCTTTAGAGAGATGTTCCTAGCCCTGCTACTTAATTAATTTTTATGATCTTCTCCAAATAGATTCCTCTCTCTAAAACTCATCTTTCCTCATCTGCATTAGGCTGTCTTTAAGGTAACATCCAATCCAAACTCCAAATCATATCTGCCAGAAATTCTGTCCCCCTTTAACTTTCAGAAGTCTCCTACCCCGCTCTCAAAGCAGCATAGACACCCACCCAGAAGCCATTTTTCTTGTATTTCTTTCTTCTAAGAAGTAACTCAAAAGAAAACTTAAAATGGTTAGAAGCCGAGGCTTTGTTTCTATCTTCTCTTTCTATAAGACAATCCTGAAATCCGAGTTTACAGTAATGGGGAAAGACAAGGAAAGCAGAAGAGGAAAGGTGGGCTTTGAGTTGAAATTAAAGACCAGGGAGCTTGATTTCCATTCCTTGGGAAGTTCTAGAATAGCTCATTAGAAAGATGGTTGGTGAACATCTGGAAAAGGAAACAGTGATTGAGAGGAATCAGTATTATTTCATCAAGAAAAGATCATTCCAAATGAACCTCATTTCCCTTTTTGGCAAGAATGCCAATGATGATTTGGCAGGAATGGTAGATGAAGGAAATACATACATATATATATATANTCCCTTTTTGGCAAGAATGCCAATGATGATTTGGCAGGAATGGTAGATGAAGGAAATACATACATACATATATATATATATAATATATATATATATATATATATATAATCTTCTTAGATTTAGCAAAGGCTTTTATAAAGTTTTGCATACTATTCTTGTGGGGAATATATAGAGATATAGACTAGATGATATAATTAGGCAGATTCAATTGGATAGCCAAAGTCAGAGAAGAATCATTAATCATTCTTTGTCAATATGACAAGAAGTCTCCAAGGGAGTACCCAGGGATCTGTGCCATGGATCATTTTTGTCAATGACTTAGATAAAGACTGTGATGTCATGTGCATCAAGTCTGTGGATGATGCAAATCTGGGAAAGATAACTAACACACTGGTTTGACAGTTAGGAGTCAAAATGATCTTGCCAGGCTATAAAGGCAAGGGACCTTAATGTAGGGCCAATGGAAAAAATATATACATATACATATATACACATACACCCATATATATATATATATATGCACACACACATATATACACATATATGTACCTACTCATACTCATGTATATTTATGTTGGTACCTATGTATATAAAACTATTTATTGTTGTTCGGTGGTTTCAGTTGTGTCTAACTCTCCATGACCCCGTTTGGGATTTTCTTGGCAAAGATACTGGAATGGTTTGCCATTTCCTTCTTCAGATCATTTGACAGATGAGAAAACTGAGGCAAACAGGGTTCTGGAATGTTCTGGAATGTTGGATTTACTCTCCTAAAATGGGGTATAATAAAAACAAATATAGTTTTACATGAGTATAAAATAATCAGCTTCCCAAAGACAAGATGGTCTGCCTGAAAAAAATCTAGGGGTCTTAGTGGGCTTCAAGTTCAGTAGGCGTCAACAATGAGATATGACAGACAAAAGAGTTGATGCCATCTTGGTTTACGTTCAGAGAGGCATTACTTCTAAGAATAAGGTGACAGCCATGCTGTACGAGGCCCTTGTCACACTCATGTAGAGTGTTGTGTCTAGTTACGGGTGTCACAGTTTAAGAAGGACATTGCTAAATCAGAGGTCAACCAGAAGAAGGAAACCAGGATGGGTAAAGGGTGTCAAGATCATGTCATAGCTGACAGTCAAAGGAACCGTGGATGTTTAACCTGGAGAAGAGATGACTTAAGTTGTGGGGAAGAGTGTGAACACAAGAGCTGTGTCCAAGTATTTGAAGAACTGTCATACAGAAGAGGAAATGAATCTGGCCTTAGATACTTACTAGCTCTGTGACCCTGGAGAAGTCACTTAACCTTGTTGGCCTCAGTTTCCTCATCTGTCTGTGTGACTCTGGAGAAGTCACTTAACCTTGTTGGCCTCAATTTCCTCATCTGTAAAATGAACTGGAGGAGAGAATGGGAAACCATTCCAATATCTTTGCTCAAAAAAATTATAAAGAGATCAATGTATGTTCAATGTCATGAAAAACTTAACAATAAGAGTTGTCCCCAAGTGGATAGGACTGCCTCCAGATGTGAAGGGCTCTCTCTCCCTGGGAGTCTTCAAGTCTACAGAGACAAGATGACTACATGTCACATGTGCTATTGTAGGGATTGTTTTTGGTTAGGGTTTGGACTCTGTAGTCATCAAGAACCCCCCTAACTCTTCAACTCTAAATCTGTATCTACAGAGAAAGATTCATCCTTTCTATGAGTTCTATTGTGCACTGCACTGTGGGGAAAGGTACCCATCTGAGCTGCTGCCTGGGACATAGGGATGGGCGAGCACCTGATAAAAACTGGGGTACTGCAAAGAAATCTGGGCAAGCAGCAGCACCCTTCTCCTGTAGAATCCATGTGCTAGAGGGCTAGCCTTGGCATCAAGAAAACTTTGGTTCGTGTGCCACCTCTGATGCTTCCCAGCTGTTTGATCATGGGCAATTTGGCATCCAGACAAGGGAAGTCTTTCCTGATCTCCTTAATTGGAATTGCTTTCTCCTTCCTCACTTCCATCGTTATCCCATTGGGTTTACCTGCCTTGACCCTTGGGGAGCCTAGATCATTTTGTTGAGCTAATAAATTCAGATGTAAGTTAATGATGCCAAAGTCTCATCTCCCTTACTGGGAATGGAGCTTTCCCCAGAAACTATTAAGTTCTACCTCCTGAATGCTAGTTCCTAGATACAGTCCTCCTGTCCTCTGATGCAGGCAAGGGAGCATAGAGATGGCCCAACAGGTGCCCTCTCCCAGGACGAAGAAAATAACACCAACCCCACAACTATCCAATGGCAGCACAAGAACATATGTCCATGGATGAAGGACATTCTAAAGCTCTATGAGTGACCTTCCCATGCTGTCCGATGACCTCGGGGTATTTTCTATGGCCCACATCTGTGATGGGGAGTTCTTCCATTAGACTGAAAGCTCCCTGAGGGCAGGGACTGTCTTCCGTCTTTTTTTGTATCCCCAGAACTCAGCACAGAGTCTAGCACCGAAGTGGGATTTAATAAAGGCTCGTTGACTGACCAACTAATGAGTTTTTATGTTAAGGCCAAACCAATAAGGAAATGATAGAGTGCCTACTGTGGGCCAGGCTCTGTGTATATAGAAATGAAAACTAAAAAGTCCCTGCCCTCAAGGAGTTTACTTTCTCCTGGAGTGATACAACATGTAACTAGAAAAATATTAAAATGGTCCTTTGAGGAAGAAGAAAGCAGTTCCAACTAAGGGGATCAGGAAAGACTTCCCGGAGGAGATAGTGTCTGAGCTGAGCCTTTGAAATAACCAGAGATTCAAAAAGGTGAAGACAAGGAAGCACATTCCCGCATGCGGAGACAAACCTGTGCAAACCCAAGGAGATGAGATGGGTGCCCAATTCAGGAAAGAGCAGGTAGAACAATTTGGCCATTATTGTCACTATTTTCATTGGATTCCATCATTATCCCACTAGGTTTGCTTGCCTCAATCCTTCGTGGCCTAGATCATTTTGTTGTACAATTATTAATTAAGTATATACCACATAATCATTGCATTAATTAAGTATATATTCTATTAACATGTTAATTAATCATTGCATTAATTATATATTGTATTAATATAACAATTAATTATATATCATATTAATTATATTATATTACTTAATTATTACATTAATTACATGGCATTTAAATATTTAATTAATTGTTACATTAATTATATGTTACATGGATATGTTAATTATTGAATTAATTATACATTATACTAATGTATCCATTAATTAATGCATTGATTATATATCATATTAATTATTGCATTAATTATATTATATCATCGTTACTTAATTATTACATTAATTATATGGCATTTAAATATTTAATTAATTATTACATTAATTATATGTTACATGGATATATTAATTATTGAATTAATTATACATTATACTAATATATCAATTAATTAATGCATTGATTATATATCATATTAATTATTACATTAATTATATAACATTTAAATATTTAATTAATTGTTACATTAATTATATGTTACATGGA
>NW_025381725.1:0-6584 GCF_016433145.1 Gracilinanus agilis | reverse complement strand
TATATATATATATATATCTTTATATAGTACCTTCTATGTGCCAGGCATTTTGCTAAGTATTTTACATATTCTGTCTCATTTGATCCTCACAACAACCCTGAAAATGACAACGTACCATAGAATTTGAGAAAGGCAAATGTCTCTACTTTTTAAAAGAGAGGTAGAGGGAGTCTGCAAACTATAGGTTATTGAGCTTGACTTCAGTTCTTACAAACAATTTAAGTGATTCTAGAAGGTATTATTAAAGGGATTGTTAATGGGCATTTAGAGAATGAAATGATGACAAGGTTACTATTCCTCTACAAAGTCCAACTCCAGTGCCTTCTGGTGCCTTAGAAGTGATACTGATCAATATGGTACAAATTCTGGCAAGATTTTGCTAGAAGGGCTTTAAGTATAGTTCTTTTTTTTATTCACAGCAGGAACATGTGCTTTTATTTTATTTATTTATTACTTTTTAATTTTAATAACAAATTTCCCCAAGAGTTTTCCAAAGTTGTCTCCTTCCTTTCTTCTGTTCCCCCTTCCCAGAGCTGGCAAGCAATTCAATCTGGGTTATACATGTGTTAGCACACAAAGTATGTTTCCATGTTATTCATTTTTGTAAGTGTAAGTGTAGACCTAATAGATTATATTTGGTTTCTAAGATTTAATTTAGCTATGCACAGAGCCTCGTAATCTGCAGGCTGACCAATTGATGATATATTCTTTGGCCATAGCATCTCATGAAACCAATAAAAATACAAAATGGGCTAATAGTCCTGAGTAACCTTTTAAAAAACAAACTAACAAACCCTTACCTTCTATCTTAGATTCAATTCTAAGTATCAATTCTAAGACAAAAGAGTATAGGCAATTGGGAGTAAGTGATTTTCCTAGGGTCTTTCTAGGCAGTGTCTGGGTTCAAATTTGAACCCAGATCCTTCTGACTACAGTCTTGGTACTCTATCCACGGGTCTAACCTTCTTATACTTTTGCAGTGATAGTGTCAGAAAAGGGGACACGAGGAACTCAGAACTTAGGCACATCTAGGAACTTAGCTGTTGATACTCTAATAATACTTTTTCAATGATTGACGAGGGGACATGCTAGTAGAGGAACTGATTCATATCAAACTTGATATAGCCTCAATATTAAAGAAATGAGACACTTTCTCATCTGATGGCCAAAAGGAGAAGAAGGTAGCTCTGGCCCTGGCCATTACTTTGGTAAAGAGCCAGGAATCAAAGAAAGTGGTCAATCATTTGTCTGAAAAGTGACCCAAGTACTTTGACCTTGGTTAGGACACTGAGCTCATGAAGAACATCACCCACTTTGCTGTGTGTCCTCAATCCATTAGGTATTTCAGTGCTAAAGAGTTATTTTTTATGAATGTTTAAAAGTACCACCAGTACTTAACTAGTGTCCCAAGTGTTTGGAATGTCATATAGCTTCTATGGTTCCAATTACAGAAGGAAAACAAGAAAAGAAACAAAGGCTAATGTACTGGGCTGAGCAGAAAACTATAGGCAAGGAGCATGTTCTTTTCTATTTGGACTCAGAGCACCTGCTAACACCGTTACTACTTGAGTGGAAAATAAGAAAGCCCAACTGGTGATGATTGCTCATCATTTGGATCCCAAGGAGCTACTGTCTTTCTCCTTGCCTTGTGCTGTAAAGTGAGGGTTCCTTATTGTAGCATCAGTGGTAAGTCTCTTATTTCACAGAAAGACCTGTGTAAAACTTGTCTTCCACAGGCTATCCCTAAACACAATTGAACCCAGGGCAAGTTAAATGAATCCAGAAAGACCAATTATAATTATTGGTATGGTAAGTCACTGGGATGGAAATGTCCTGGTCCAAAATCAGTGGCTAATATTGCTAAGCTGGAAGAGGCAAGAGCTAAAGGAGTTGCATCCAAAAAGAATTAAATATGTAAGTTTGATTCTTCCCCCATATGAAAATAAAACTGGTAAAGGAAAGGATGGCTCACAGTTTCCCCTTAGAGAGGCAAATAAAGGATTTGGCAGGATTGGTTGATCATGCTTCCAAAAGCAACAAGAATCAGTATTTTCTGGAACATTTGGTCCTCTTATATTCCATTGTCATGATAAGCATCATAAAATAATTGCCATTCACACAGAATCATTTATTCTAGTGAGCAGTTAAATGGCATAGTGGATAGAGTGCTGAGCCTGGAGTCAGGAAGAACTGAGTTCAAATCCAGCTTCAGATAGTTGTTAGTTGTGTGACTATGGAAAGTCACTTAACTCTGCTTGTCTTAGTTTCTTTATATGTCAAATGAGCTGGAGAAGGAAATGGCAAACCATTCCAGTATCTTTGCCAAGAAAACCTCAAATGCCATCATGAAGAGATGAACATAACTAAAAATGACGATGACAACAATTTATTCCTGAAAATTAAGGAGAGAAATTCTATGAAGAAGATCTAAATTAAATCTACATGTATTCTGATGCTCAATGAATTTAATGCAGTGAGTAAACAAGGTAGAATAATGAAAAGACACCAGATGGTTCAGGAGTTAGGAATAAGTGAGTCCCAGTGGTTTTTAGATTACACAGTGCCTAGCACAGTCTGGCATATAGTAGGCACTTAATGGGTGCTTATTAACTTTTGACTACACAGAAATGTGTTTCTTTTATAATATGCGTAGTTTCATTGGGAAAAGAAGGAGAAGGTATTAGACCATCAACTCTGCCAAATAACAATAAACTAAAGTGATTGTATTTTAATGACAGTAAACAATTCATTACAGATGTGGGAAACCTTCTTGATTCCACTGTCTGTGTGAAGTCAGACCACTGACTTGTTAGAGCAAAGATCAAAATGAATGCAAAATGAGAATTAAAACCAGAAAAAGATGTGGTGCCCAATTGAAGCAATACAAAACTGACCTTTTAAAATGAGCTGTTGACATTGCAAAATGGAAAACGCCTGGAAGAAAGGATTTCAACAGTGATTATAGTAGTCATACAGAAGTTTAATCAATGTAAATAAATTGCCAAAATTCACCATAGCCATGAAAGCTTTTTTTTCAGAATAGTGAGATATAGCAGCTAAGGAAACTATTAATTTAGAATTTATCTGGAAAATCTTATGGAGAAGGATAGTGGAAGATCATGAAGTATATTGCCTCATAAATTAGTGACCAGTGGTAAAATGAGAACAATTTTAAAGAAACCTTAATTAGAGACACAGTTAAAAAATGAAATTCCTGCAGTTTTTAAGGATAAAGTACAAAGGACAATAAACAGATGAAAAATATATTTAAAGTTTATAAAAAATAACAACTTTTTTAAGCTATGAAATGTTGTCAATTTACCACATTTATATTTGGGCATCCCATTTTAAAGATTCTTCTGTCTGAGGAAGTGGAAATGGAAATGAAGAAAACAAAGGTAGAAAAAGTATTTGGACTAGACCAAGTATAAACAGAGGAGCCTGCACTGAAGACAACAGAGTTTTGATGCTTTGGAGGACTCAGTTCTTAAGGGACCTGGAAGAAAGGAAGATAAAGATCTGGAAAAAAATTAAACATTATATTACCAAAAATAAATTGTCCAAGAGAATGGTAATAATTATCAACTTACATAGTTATTTTTACATTTCAACAAAATGGTCATTAAAATAATCCACATTTTTGCAGAGATATAAGAAAGGAAAAAGCATTTAAAATCCTTACCCTTTGTCGTAGAATCAATACTGGATTTTGGTTCTAAGGCAGAAGAGTGGTAAGGGCTAGGGGTTTAAGGGACTTGCCCTGGGTCGCATAGCTAGGAAGTGTCTGAGGTCACACTTGAACCCAGGACCTCCTGTCTCTGGGCCTGGTTCTTAATCCACTGAGCCACCTAGTTGTCCCCTTTTACAGCATAATCTTTACCATCACACAAGTAATTGAAAAAATGCAGAGAACAAGAGCTCATTGGATCTATCTATCTATCTATCTATCTATCTATCTATCTATCTATCTATCTATCTNGATCTATCTATCTATCTATCTATCTATCTATCTATCTATCTATCTATCTATCTATCTGTTCATCTATCCATCTGTCTCTCTCTACCTATCCATATGTCTATCTATCCATGCTTGTACCTATGTATATATGTCTATATTTATGTATATCTGTATGTATGCATGTATCTATATATCTACTTATTCAGTCCTAATGTCCTCTTCCTGAACTCTACTATATGATCAACTGCTTGTTGAATGCCCCTTAGATGTTAGATGTAACATGTCCAAAATGGAACTCATTACTTGTGTCACCTAAACCCAGCTCACTTCCAAATTTCCCTACTTCTTCTGAGTGTACCACCAGTACCTCCCCCTTTCCTGTGGCTCTTTACATGCAAAGCAGCTATAAAATTTTGTAGGTTTTTCCACAATGTAGCCTGCATCTTTTCCATTCTCTCCTCTCACCCAGCCATGGGCTCAGTTGGGTTTCACATCAACTTTCATCTAGAATATTATTGCAACAGACAATTGGATTTCTGTCTTCTAGCCTCTCTTCTGCATAAATCTGCCAAAATGAATTTGGAAAACATAAGTATGATCATATTTATGCCCCCACTCAAGAACTTTTATGGGTCCCCTCTTGCCTTTAGGATAAAAATACAAACTCTTCTGCTTAGCTCTTAAATCCCTTAACATTCTGGTTCTAGTCTACTCTTTTAGGCATATTTCACATTTTCACTTTTCATCTACCTAAGGTTAAAATGGTTTAAGTGAAGTAACCTACCTATTGTTCCCTGAACACATCATTCCAAATCTGCTTCTTCTGTGCCTCTGACAGATTGTCCCTCATGCCTAGAACATGCTCCATTTTTACCTCCATCTTTAAGAAATCTTGGCCATCTTCAAGACTCAGTGTATATGCCACCTCCTGGAAGAAATCTTATCTGTTCCCCTCCAGCTTTGAGTGCTGTCCACTTCCTCAAATAGTCATGTATATATTTATCTATTTACATGATATATTTCCCTTCATAAGAAGATAAACTCCTCAGGGCAGGGACTATTTTTTGTTTTGTCTTTAAACTCTCAGCATCCAGCACAGTGTCTTTCAGATAGGGGTGCTTGATAAATGCTTGTTGAATTGGATTTATGAAGTCAATTGGATTATAAAGTCCTAGGCTAGAAACTGAAAACCTCAGGGGCACAACTGAGATTTCAGCACTCCTTTCAATTGAGGCAAAGGCTTTGGAAGAGAAAGACAGGGCTTGGAAGTGAACAAACATCTGGTTTCAGAGGATGGGGTCTGAGAATAGGAATTTGGATTTCTGGATTAAGGCTTAAATAAAGGAATAACAGTCTCCTGGTGAGGCTCTGAGCCTCTCTAACAAAGGTTGGTAAGAATGATTGATTGAACATAAGTGCTAGGATCTAATCAAAAGGACTTTAAACTGAAGAATTGAGCAGAGAAAAGATACTATAGTCTAGGGACTTAAAAAAAAGTGGGGTCTATGCACTTTAAAAAAGTATTTTGATAATTATATTTCAGTATAATTTGTTTTCTTTGAAATATTATGTATTTTATTTTAGGCATCTCAAAACATTCTTCTGAGAAGGGGCTCATAGGCTTCATCAGGCTACCAAAAGAGGTCCTTGACACAAAAAGCAATTTAAGAACTTTTGCTCTAGAGTATAATTAAAATGTAGGAGTAAGAATATGCAGAACTTCACAGGAGACGCTGTTCAAAAGAGCAGCTCCACTTATGAATAATAAACAGAATAAATTGGAGGCTGATGCAAACTGATAAATTTAGCCTCAGAGGCATAGAGTACGTCTATACCTATGTGTATACATATTTTCCTATATCTATATTTGTATCATCTATCTATCATTTCTATTTCTCTATCTCTGTCTGTCTGTCTGTCTGTCTGTCTGTCTCTCTCATCAGTTAGGTAGCCCAGTGGAAAGAGCTCTGGGCCTGGACTCAAGAAGACTGAATTCAAATCTAGTCTTAGATACTTACTAATGGTGTGACCCTGGGTAAGTCACTTTCAGTTTCCTCACCTGTAAAATAGGTATCATAATACCACCTCTTTGTGGGATTATTATGAAGATCAAACAAGATCATACTTGTTAAGTGCTTAGCACAGTGTGTTGCGCAAAGGAGGAAGTTAATAAATGCTTGTTCTCATCCCCTTTCCATCTCTCTATATCATCTATGAATCTAAATTGAATGGAGACAGAACCAGAAGCAATAGTGCCACTGGAAATACTACAGATCCTCTGGTAAGAAAACTGAAATAAATCTGTTCAAGAAATAGATCATAAGCCTCAAACAGACTTTCTACAGTAGTGATGGGGGACTTCACTCTTTGATAGAATTTTCTGTTTGCCAAATACCAACAATTAATAATTTCTGGATTTATTTTTTAATGGAAAAGTAATCTTTCAAATGATAGAGGAAACAATAAGGAGGAATTCAATTTTGGACAAAATTTTCACCAATAATGAGGAATTTGTAGCTGAAATAGAAATGACATTAACCTTGAGGTGACTACTTCATCTGATAATAATAATAATAGCTTATATATGTGTATATACATATACACACATGTATATATATATATATAT
>NW_025381724.1:0-5651 GCF_016433145.1 Gracilinanus agilis | reverse complement strand
TCTCTCTCTCTCTCTCTCTCTCTCTCTCTCTGTCTCTCTCTCTCAGAACAGAAGTAAACGAACACATTCCACTGGCAGAGGCAGATCTGAGGGGAGACATGGGCTTTGTGAAGGGACTTTTGGGGCCCAGCCTCTCCCTCACCAACCGGAGCGTGAGCCCATGCTTGGCCATAGGTCTGGCACACGGGCGATGTATTATTAATCCCTTCAGCCTCAGTGCTTTGCAAATTCTTCCTAGGGATTGGCTGCTCTCAGGATGGACATAAAGGGCCCCGTCTCCCCAAAGTCGAGGCAGACAAAGGTTAATCTCTTCCTTTAGGCCCGTTAAGCAAAGACATTTTAATAAAAGATTAGCCTTACAATCACCAACCAGCATTGTGTTGATGAGAGCCACAGGGCTTGTTTTTTTAATCAAAACCTGGTGCCTTCCAGACCAAAATAATTCGCTTTTGATGGAGGGTTCTTTTCTTCTAGTTTCGTTTCCGCTGTCCTGTGGTGGAGTCTCAGTCTGAGTGTATCCGAGTGTCCAGCCCGTGGATTGGGTCCTGGGCTCCATCCACCCATCACACAGACTGTTCCATCTCAACTCTGCTACCCAGGAAAAGTTCTCTCATTTGAGTGTCATTTTTAATTCCCTGCAATTTAAAATTAACCATTCGGCACAAACGTGCCATTTTCCAATGGGTGCCTAAAACAATGGATTATTATTTTTCCTTCGAAAGTGACACTAAAATAAACCCCCTGCTCGCCATTTCAGCTGCTTTGCAAAATGCCTTGAAAAACGTAATCAGCTCATTTCTCAGAAGGCTCAGGAACCAAACCAAACAAGCCTGGGTATGTGTGTGTGTGTGTGTGTGTGTGTGTGTGTGTGTGTGTGTGTGTGTGTGTGTAACAATGTTCTCTTCATTTCCTTTCCAAAAAGAAAAGGAGCCCCACTTCTCCCCAAAGTACGGATGAATGAAACCAGCTATGGGGATCTGACAGCACTGAGAATTCGCTTTCTATGTTATCTCACCGTACATCTAAAATATGGAGATCTCGTTAGGATGTGTATATTTATGTTCCTATCTCACTGTGTTGTTGGGAGGGTCAGATGAAATAGTGTATGAAAAGTACCTTGTAATTCTTAATGCGTAATGTGTAAATGTTAAATGCATACGTACGTTATGTCTATAATTTGCATATATTAGTTATTATTATACATAATTGAGGGAATTTCTTCACCAGAAATTCCCTGCATGAATAAAATCGCAGATCTAGTAAAAAAAAATTCTATTTTTTCTAGTTCTACGTATATAAATGTGATTGTATATGTGTGTATGTCTGTCTGGCACATACTAGGAGCTTTATAAGTGCTAGAACTAAATTTAATGTTATATAATATACATACGTATATAAAATGGAGAAAACTTCTTTACCAGGTTGCCTATATTAATGAAATCACAGGTTTTTGTCTCAAAATATTTTTTGACAATTTTTGACAATTATTCTTTGTCTACAATTGTGTCTCTTGCCTCTCTATATAAATGTTAGGCAGAACAATAGGTGGATGGATAGATAGACAGCCAGAGAGAGAGACAGAGAGACAGAGAGACGAGATGAGATAGATAGACAGACAGATAGAAAGACAGATGATAGAAAGATACAGAGAGAGAGATGGATAGATAGATAGATAGATAGATAGATAGATAGATAGATAGATAGATAGATAGATAGATAGATGATGGATGGATAGATAGATAGATAGACAGGGAGATAAAGAGATAGAGATATAGATGAATAGATAGATAAATAGACAGACAGATAGATAATAGATAGCCAGATTGACAGACAGATAGAGAGATGAATAGATAGATAGATAGATAGATAGATAATAGACAGATTAACAGACAGATAGAGAGATAAAGAAAGATGGATAGATAGATGATAGATAGATAGATAGATAGATAGATAGATAGATAGATAGATAGATGATAGAGAGANGATAGATAGATAGATAGATAGATAGATAGATAGATAGATAGATAGATAGATAGATGATAGAGAGAGATGGACACAGAGAAAGAAATAGAGAGATGGGTAGATAGATGATAGATAGATAAATAGAGACAGATACATAGATATATAGACAATGTGCATATTTATCTGGCACATAAAAACTTAATGAATGTTTGGTGAATATAATATTATATATATATACACATATATACATACATATATATGTTGTATATTCCATATCGTACATCTAAAGTGGCATCAACATATATATTACATAAGCTTATAAAATGGTAATTTCTTGCAAAGAGTGAGTTAGTAACAATGAGGGTAATCTTTCAGCAGATTAAAATTTTGGACATTTTAAAAAGCATTCTGAGATTCAAAGGAAATAACGAAGAAATAGATTGTTTTGATATTTAAACACATTCCTAATGTATCAGACTATGACAAACTATATAGTAATGATGAACATAATTAGAGATAAAAATCCGGGCAATCTGTAGATATGAGGGACGGGGAAGAAAGGCAAGGCAGAATCAAAACATCCCCCCCCTCCTTTTCCCCATCCGCTGGAGAATTGCATTTTGGTCGTTATTTTTAGCAGGGTGGATTTTCCTAGACCTACCTGAAAAGCTGAGCCCCTTTTTCAAAAACCCAAACCAATGTGCTCCCCAGCAGCCACCACCACAGCCCCCTACCAGGAGCCCAGGCTCTGCTAAATGAGACAGGGAGGGGACCAGTAAAGATTTGGGTCTTAACTCCACAGTGAAGTGGCTCAGCTTCCGAACTGCCTTCTTATTGCCCACTGAGCCGTACACTGTGTCACTGCTGTTCTCTGAGCTCTCGGAAGCTCGTTCTTCTTTCCTAAAGCAAAACTGAGCTTAGGAGACTTTGCCTGGAGGAAGAGTAAACACCGAACAGTACTTCCCTAAGAAAGAAAAACAGTGCTGTTCCTACTGAAGGGCACTGGGGTCATGGAGGGAGGTATTTGACCCTGACCTGTTGAGTTTGTTGTTCCTCCTATCTCCTTTCTGCGTGGACAGCTTAAAAACTAGGAAGTCCCTCATGACTCTGGTGCTATCAGCCTTCTCAGTGTTTGGACAAAGAAAAGAGAAAGAAAGAGAAAGAGAGAGAAAAGACAGAAAAACAGACAGATACGGAGCTAAAGACAGAGATGAAAGAAGCCTTCAAGGGCTGAGAGCTGCCCTAAAACAAATGATAAAATGGGTCCACAATCAGCTGGTTTCTGATCAGAAATGGTGCTTGTCCTCTTCTGAAAACAGGCCTCCAGCATTCATTATGAAGGCTGAAGCCTCAGAAAAGTCAGACACAGTTGGATTCAGGGATGCAAGGTAAAGAAAGGAAGGAAGGAAGAAAGGAAGGAAGGAAGGAAGGAAGGAAGGAAGGAAGNGGTCCCATACCATCTGATCCCATCATTCCTTACTCAGAAGTTTTCAATAGTCCTTTATTGCTCATAGATAAAGGCCAGACTTTTAGCTGGCATTCAAGACTCTCCATCTTTTGATTCCAGGTTCCCTTTATAGCTTAATCTAATCTTATTCTGCTACAAAAACTTTATGCTCCAGTCAAATGAAACTATCTAGTGTTCCCAGAGCATAGACCACACTTTCCTTCCTCCATGAATTTGCTCATGTTCCCTGGTTCCCATTCTCAGCTGGTCCACCATCTTTTGAAACCCCCTTCATGGGACAACTATGTAGAACAATGGATAGAATGCCAGACCTGGAGTTAGAAGGACCTGAGTTCAGACACTGTCTAGCTTCGTGATCCTGGGCAAGTCACTTAACCCAATTTTCTAGCCCCTGTAATACTTCTGTCTTAGAATTAATACTCAGATAGAAGGTAAGGGAAAGAAAGAAAGGGAAGAGGAGAGAGAAAAAGAAAGAAAGAAAGAAGAAAGAAAGAAAGAAAGAAAGAAAGAAAGAAAGAAAGAAAGAAGAAAGTAAAAGAAAGGAAGGAAGAAAGAAAAAGAAAGAAGGAAAGAAAGGAAGAAAGAAAGAGAAAGAAAATGTTTAGACAATTTTAAGAAATCAACATCCTTATAGAGAAGGCCACTTTTTGTTATCATCAGCTTCTGAGCAGCCTGGGAAACTTAGAAGAGAAAGAAAGGCCCAGAGCTCTTTAGCATGTTGATGAATTTCGGAGAGAATTGTTCATTCAAAAAAAAAAAAAGTACAGCATATTGCTTACTTGTTAACTTGATTTCTAGTTCCCAGTTTTAGTACGGTTTCGACTTTGTGAAATTGGAAAGGCATTTTCTTCTGGTGTGAATCTAGGACTTCTAAGGTTCAGCGGCCATGGAAATTGTGGGATCTGCAATACCATTTCTAAAACATCTTTCCTAGGAAATTAATTTCATGTTTTTTAAAAAAAATACTTAACTAGTGAAAATGAAAAGGAATCTACTCCCTTGTAATGATGGCTTTCAACATTTTATTTTTTTCAATTGAAAAATGAACTTGTTGGAAAATGGTGTTTTAAGAAAAATTTCAGTCACAGTGTGAACGTGAGCTGGGTAAAATCTAACTTTTCTGAGGCATCGACTCAGCCTCATATGGGGAACGGGGTCTTCAATTTAGTTCTGAAGTTGGTTTACCTACAATTAACCCCCTTCTTGTATTGAGGAGAATAAAATTATCAGGAGCCTATCTAGAGACATAACTGAAGGATTTTGTTAGCGTGTGTATGAGAAAGAGACAGACAGAAAGAGATCCCCTATGTTCGATAAACCCATTGGAGTCCCAGAGGAAACAAAGGAGGGGGAACACAGATTAAGAAAAAAAAATTTAAGTATATAGTCATTTGGAATTGACATTTATTAAACAGCTAGGAAGCTCTGTTGTTGGCTATTTGATTTTTTTTCCCCCACAGATCTTTGACCAAGAGAGAAAATCAAAATTAGACTTCCATTTCCCAAAACAGGGTGTCTCAAAGGTCTTCATGAATTCAAGTTTACAATGATCTTTGAAACACCTTCTTTATATCTATCTATATCTATGACTATATGTATGTGTATATGTTTAAAGATTTCTGTCTGACTATATATCTGTTTCTCTGCATATGTATACAACTGTATATACTTACAGGTACCTATAATTATATATATATATATATATTTAAATCTGAATATGTTGATCTATAAATATCTCTATCTATAAAGAGGTATCTATAGAGCTGTGTTTATGCCAATAGATAAATAGACAGATTTCTGGTTCTATATTTATGCTATGCCTAGCTATATATTTCTATATCTATGGCTATTTCTACATCATTTTCATTTGTATTTATAGCTATCTCATCCAGTTCTATGTGCATCTTACAAAAAGGGGGATAATTGTAGCTCCGACCTCACAAAATTGTTGTGGGAGTTAAATGAGATAATATTTGTAGAGCTTCTCAAACCTTAAAGTGCTTCATATGAAGGCTAGCTATGATTGTGACGAGCTCTATTTCTATTTTCCCATATCCACGCAACTCTACGCTCATGTGTATAAATGTAAATATATATTTGTGTACATAGATGCCCCGAAACAAACATGACAATAGAAATAATTTCGAAGTAGTTTGATCGCTTAAGAAAGGAAGAAACATATGTATATGTTGTGTGTGTGTGTGTATATATATATGTATAT
>NW_025381723.1:0-6637 GCF_016433145.1 Gracilinanus agilis | reverse complement strand
ATATATATATATATATATACGTTGTGTTGAATATTTCTACAATTGCTTGTCTATTTATTTTAGTCTTTTCTCCTCAGTGAGGGATGAGGGAGAAAGGGTAGTTAGGGAGTAAGGGAGAAGGGAGAAAGTGTGGCTTGAGTTTGCATCTTGGGTCTAACAACTATTTGCTGCATGACCTTGAGGCGAGTCAGTTTACTTTTCCAAATTTGTTTCCTTACCTGAAAAACAAGCGTACACATACCTGGTGTTGTGAAGAGAAACCTTAAAGCAAGATCTCTTCCATAATTTCTATGGTGTCTAACACAGTAGTGACTCAACAACACTCAAAAGGAAAACAATATCTTATAATTTTAGGTTTCCAGAAGTGCCAAATATTTTCAATATGGCTCCTAACTTGGCGGGGAGAGGTTTATGCATGTTTGTGTGTGTATGTGTGTTTGTGTAGTGAGGGAACAGAGGCTGATGGAGAAAATGTCCATTTCTTTTTCTCCAGTTTTATTCCTGTGTCAAATGATTACTTGCTTTTTCACAGAATCGAAAGTGTACAACTTGGAGACAACTTATGGAATATTGGAAGCAACTATCACATTTTACAAATGGAAATACTGAGGCTTAGAAAAGATAACTACCTTGTCCAAGAAAGGAAGGAAAGCAAGCATTTATAAGCCCTTACTACATGCCCAGCACTATGCCAAGTGCTTTACAAACATCATTTCATTTACTCTTCATAATCCTTCTTGGAGATAGTTGCTATTATTATCTCCATTATACAATAGAGGAAACTGAAACACATAGGGGTTAAGTGATTTGCTCAGGATCACACATGTAGTAATGGTCTAAGGCTGGATATGAACTCAAGATCTTCCTGTCTCCTGGCCCAGTTCTTAATAATAATAATAATAATAATAATAATAATAATAATAATAGTTATCGTTAACATTTATAAAGTGCTTACTGTTTGTCCAACTCTGTGTTAAGTTCTTTACAATTGTGATCTCATTTGATCCTCACAATAGCACTAGAAGGTAGATACTATTATTATCACCATTTTATCAATGAGGAATTTGAGGTAAACAACTAGTAGTAGGTGTCTGAGGCTGGAGTAGAACTTAGATCTTCCTGATTCAACCCAGGGCTCTATCCTGTGGGCCACCTCAAGAAAAAGAGCTGGAATTTGAACCAAGACCTTCTGTCTCTAAAGCTAGCACTCCTTCCACACTATACCAAACTGCTACATCATACTCTCATTACACTCCACTTTCTTCTACTCCTGTCCCCATTTTCTAGATAATCTAGTAGCGCTCTCAAATCTTCTATTTACTGCATTCTCCTTCCAGAATTCACTCATTCCATTAAAGGAGGAAGGGAGAAAGGAATAATGTTAATGACCACATATACAGCAAGGCTTCTGTTTTGATTTACTCTGTTTTGGGGGGGTGGGTGGAGTGGTGGCAAGTTTTTACAGCAGGTACCATAATCTTTTGCTAAAAGAAACTACTAATTTTACTTGCCTCAAGTTAAATTCCAGTTAACTGGCCAGTGGGATTAAAAACATGCATATGTAGTGAGAGTTTAATGGGCTCACACCTTACTTGCCATAAAGCCTTTACTCCATGCCTGTCTGTATCCTTTAAAATGTTTCAGAGCAATTTACTGATGTAACCAATTAGAGTACAAAAGAGGTGAGATTTCAGTAACCTTTTAAGAATGATCCTCCTTTCTTTGGCCAACTACAGATACAGTGACCAAGCTAAGATTTGCAAGAAGCACCCAAATACACACCTACAAGCACACACACACAAACACATGCACACATGGTTGGCCCTAATTCCATTGGGAACTTCCAAATGGTGAGTTTGGGCATCCACTAGCACTGAGAATAATGTTAGCAGACTAGCATGCCATCCAGCACCTTCCTCTGCTTTTCTCATGTGTGTCTGGTTACCTTCAACAGAACATGGGGAATTCACTGTTAAGCTATACATCTCTTGGCAGGGACCAGGAGTGGCAAGCAACACAATGTTTCTACTGTTTTCTTTATAAATGAAAAGCAAACAACAACATGGTATTTAAGCGTTTCCCATTCTTTTAATCAATTAATATTTTTAGTTAAGGATAGAGACCCCAGTCCTACTTTGATATGATTTAGCTCTTGGTTTTGCTTAGACATTTTTCAAGTCCCAATCAGGAAATGTATAAAATTCCAAAACATTTCTATCAAGGAAAAACCGTCAAATTATATATTGACTGATCCCCTACTAACTGCCCCCCTACATACTATTTTTTTTTAATTTTAGTCCATTGTTTCCTGGGAGGTGGAGAATACTAGAGGATTATTGCAGTAGCCTGATGGTTGTTCTCCTTGCTACAAGTCTATCCCATTCCACTCTATCCTTTACTCATCTGTCAAAGATATCTCCCAAAGAACAGATTTGACTGTATCCTCACCCTCTTTACCCTTTGCCTCACGATTCAATGAATTCCAGTGATTCCCTATCACCTCTGAGATCAACTATAAAATCCTCTGGCATTCAAAATCTTTCATAACATAACTCCTTCTACCCCACCCTCATTTCTAGTCTAAAATATTTTGATTCAATGACAATGACATTCAGGAGCATCTTTTCTATTCTACAAACAAGCCCCTCCATTACTTGGCTCCTGTCATCTTTTCTGACTGTTCCTTATGCTCAGAATGATCTCCCTCCTTATCTCTGCCTCCTGGCTTCCCTGGTTCCTTCAAATTCTAACTAAAATTCCCCTTATAGTGCCCATCAATTGAGGAATAGCTGAACAAATTATGGTAACTGATGATGATGGTATATTATTGCACTGGAGGAATTCCATGTGAACAGGAAAGACCTCCAGGAATTGATGCAGAACAAAAGGAGCAGAACCAGGAGAACACTGTACACAGACACCAATACATTATGGCACAATTGAATGTAATAGATTTCTCTACTAGCAGCAATGCAATGATCCAGGACAATCCAGAGGAAATTATGAGAAAGAACACTATCCAAATCCAGAGAAAGAACTGTGGGAATAGAAACGCGAAAGAAAAACGTGATTGAACATATAGTTCTATGGGGATATTATTAGGGTTTTGATGTTAAAAAATCACTCTACTACAAATATGAATAACAAAGAAATAAGTTTTGAACAATGATATATGTTAGAGTTATCAAAGAGAAGAAAATGATAAACAGCATCAAAGACTGTAGAGAAGTCAAAGAGAATAAGGATGAGAAACAACCATTAGATATGGTGACTGATAGACCTTTAATGATTTTTGAGTTGAGCACTGAAGCAAATTAGAGGAACTAAGAGAAGGTCAAAAATCACCAAACATACTCTAGGAAAGGGAGAATGCCCTTTTCAGATTAAGGTGATCCCTGATTTTGAGAGGCAGTGTGGTATGGAAGAGGGAGGACTAAACTTAACAGCTAAAGTCCTGGGTCAAGCTCTGGCTTTTCCATTTGATAATATTATGATAGGCAAGCCACTTTACCCTTAGAAGATCAAGTTTCCTACCCTATAAAATAAGGAGAATTGAATTACTGACCTCTCTCTCTCTCTTACTCTGAGAGTGTTATCCTTAGGCGTATGCACCGAAGAGAAGAAAGATTTCTAGAAGGTTCCAGATACATCAAATATTGATACTGACACTTTTTGTAACAGCAAAGAATTGGAAACAAAGTAAATGTCCATTAATTGGACTGATGACAAAACAACACATAGAACACAAAAGTGTTAGAATATTGTTGCACATAAGAAGCAACAAACATGATTAATACAGAAAAAAAACAAGGAAGATATATGAACTAATACAAAGAAAAGTTAGGAGAAAAATAAAAATAATATGCACAATTCCTATAAAAAGGTAAATGGAAAGAATGAAATGAACAAAATCGAGGCTGTATACAGGGCGATAGAATTAGATTTGAGCCTAAGGAAGAGATATATGAATGTACTTCTCCTCCTTGTTTCCTATTAGAGGGATGATGATTGCAAAAAGTCATACATTTACTGTCAGACCTAACATGTTGATTAGTTTTGCTGTACTGCCTTTTCCCCTTTCCTTTCAAAAATTCTTTTCTGTAAGTGATAGCAGTGGTGGTGGAGGGAGAAGAATATATTAGGAAATTAAGATAATGTAAAAACAAAATGCCTATAACATTTTTCTATGTTCTTATTTCCTGATAGCTCCTACAGATTCTCATTCTTAGGAGTCAATTTTAAAAAGCAAGTAAATAAACATAGTTCTGTGATTCTCTAGAAGCACAATAACTAATATTCTGGCAGAGCTAGTCATCCTTTGACATCTCACATATATTTAATAAAGAAAGAATATGTTCAATAAGGACAACATGATAAAGTAGCAAAAAAAAGTATACCCTACCTCCTATATTAATATTCCTCCACAAAAATATAGAAGATCCATCATCTCCTGATGAGGAAATCCAAGGAAAAAAATCACAGTGAGTCATTTTTTTCAGTCCAGGCTGATATAGGTAGACAAACAGAAAGTTCTGTGGACACTAAGGATGGCAACTGTCCAGGAGTTCACAGTGCCCAGGGATTGAAAAAAAAGGCTAAGGTTTTGCTCAAGGGCAAAGCAATGTCAGAGACCCATATCAGGTCATTAAAACCAGTGATGGGAGCAAGAACAGGTGCAAACCTGCAGCTCTGTTACTTATTACCTAGTATTGGGTCTCAGATCCTGGATAGACTACAGAGAGTACCTATGCCCAAAATATTGATCCATGGTACAGAGTGACAGGGTTATGTACTGAGCAAGGAACAAGTTCCAAAACAAACAGCAGCTGTGAGGTTCTGATCCCAAGAACAGAGGAGGGTCTCAGCTCTAGCCTTTAAACCAATCCGAAGCCTTTGGTGATATAATCAGAACCAGAATCCCAGACCAAAGTAGGGCCTGTAGTTCTATTGCTCTGAACATTTAGAACTTCCCAGCTAACTAATAGCATTTCCAAACAGGGATAGGACCGTAATAGGACCATAACAGAATCATTCAGAACTAAACCTAGGACAAGAACTTGCTGATCTCAGCCCAGTGGGCAGTGATCAGACTTTCTCCAGATTACTTCACTTTGGGAGTACTGAAAGCTAAAAGATAAATAGAATGAGCTATTTCAGAGATCTTGGCATAATACAATCCTCTATACTATAATAAGACAGCAGAAGAATCTTAAAAGACTAAAGTTCAGCCAAGGTATTCTTCCTAGAAGTATGCAGAGCCCAGCCCTAACAAATTCTAAAGAGTTAGGCTAGAAGGGCAAGCAAGTAAACAAGAATCTTAAAAAGAGCCATTCATGATTGTAGACAGGCCCAAGATAAAAAGCCAGAAGTAGAGAATGACAGCATAACATTCACAGGCAAAACCTCAAAGAAAAACACAGCTTGGGCATAAGACCAACCAGAATCTTAGAAAAGATGAAACAAGAGTTTAAAAAGTTAACTAAAATTTATTATGAAAACCAAGTGTTAGTGCTACAAAAAATGAAAAAAAATTAAAAGCTATTTTAAAAATTGGAAATAGAATTAATTTAATTTAATTCAATTCAAATATTAAAAGAAGAGAGACAAAAATTTACTCAAATGGGGAAAAGACTAACTGAAAATTGGAATTGATCAAACAGTGCAAATGAATTTATTAAACAATTAGAAATGTTCAAACTAAATCAAAAGATGAAAAAACAGAATGTAAGATATCTTATAACAAAAGCAATTGAGTCATAAAAGAGATCAAAGACAGAGTGGATCTGTTGTGGTTTTATGATAGAAAAGAAAAATGGAAAGAGAAATGAAGATGAATTCACTGTGGGGGAGGAAAAAATGATGAGAAAAATTATTTCAAAAATATTGGAGTCTATGAGTAGAAATTAAAAGCCAAAGAAAGGAGAAAGCGATGGAGTCAAGTGGGTGACATTTGAAACCAACTCTCCTCTCAACTGATCAAAGAAGAGAAGAATACACACATAGGCAAGAATACATTTGACTCAATTGGGAAATAGGTGGGTAAGAAGAGAAGGGAGAAGTGGGAATTAAAGGGAGAGTAGACTAAGGAAAGGATTAATCCTAAGGAAAATAAAGGATATAAAAATGTATGCCTCTTTTTGAAGTGACAAAAATAGGAATCTGAGGGTGATGCCCACCCATTGGGGAACAGCTAAACAAGTTACAGTATGTGAATATTTTGGAATAAGAAGAAGATGTAAGAAATGATGATGGGAGAGTTTAGGAAAAACCTAGGAAAATTTGTATGTCCTGATACAGAGTGAAGTGAATAGAATTAGGAAAACAATTCAATACAGGACAGCAATGTAGTAAAGACAAGAAATGTGAAATACCAAGAAGCTGTGATCAACAAGAGGAAGCAGAATAACCTTCTTTTGGTAGAGGTGAAAGATAAAGAAAATGGATTGAAATTTTTTTTAGTCATAGTCTAAACTTTGCTTTCCTTGATTATATATGTTTGTGAGTGAAGAGGAAAGATGAGGCAGGGGAGAAATAGAATGTAGGTCTAAAAATAAAATATTTAATTTTAAAAGTAATTTAAAAACAAGCATTATAAATCATATATGTAATATTATTAGAATACAATTATGTATATATA
>NW_025381722.1:0-1196 GCF_016433145.1 Gracilinanus agilis | reverse complement strand
TGTGTGTGTGTGTGCTTTAATCTGATGATCTGCAAATACATCAGATGATTAGAGTATTGGAATTAAGACATAATAAACATTTAACTTTGTAAGCTTGAAGTTCATTCCTTGTGAAATTACTTGTGTGTCTGGAAATCAATCCATTTTAAAAGCAGTAGGAGCTACAAGGAACCACATTGAAGTTGAAATAAGAAGATAGGTTAAATTACTAGCTTCAAAGGAAGTATTACCTCTCTGATACTCAGTTTTCTCATCAGTAAAATTAAGATGATCATCTCTTTACCATCTACCTTACAGTGTGATTATAAAAAATGTAAAAAAATTATAAATGTTACATTGTTTTTTCCCTCTTTATTTTCATCTGGATTTTTGGGAGGTGTCTTGAAAGTTTAAGTTTCTTACATGCAAGAATTCCTTTTAATTGATTGCAGACAGAACCTAAAATGGATGAGTCATAATAAACAAATGCTAAGCAGAGGTGTTTCTGACTAGTTGTAATGATGCAAGAGTTTTCCTTAAAATAAAAACTAAAAATTCAGATGAGCACCAGAGCCAATGATGAAAGTCTTAAGAAAAGGACTAGAGATAAGAACATGGTTATTATTAGTCATGCAAATTTCCTTTTTAATACTTTACATCTATATCTAAGACTCTAACCAGTTACAGTCCTAGTTTGCAATCAAGGTCAGTCAGAATACCAAATTGACCTGGTAGAAGATATCTTGAGAGTTCAAATGACAGGCGGGATCAGAAATGAGAGATACACAATTACCAAAATCAGAAGTAAGTATCACAAAGAATGTAAAGATCAAATCAAGTACAATGATCAGTATATGTTTGCATACTTAATAGACAAACTATTATAGGATAATATTATTGTTAAGTTAACAAATATTCAAGCTTTTAAATGTTTTCTTTCAAGAGATGCACTCATCAGGAAAAGTAAGCAAATTATCAAAGTAAAAAGGTCTCTGGCATCAGAAGACATCATAAACTCTTTGTTACCTAGGCTAGTCATTTTTTTAAAGAGAAGAGAAAAAAGACTTAGAGATTTTTTTTTAATTTGGAAGTGAATTTTAAATGGTCTTTTTAAAACACAGGTTTAATCGAATTTAGTTAATCCCTTCATCAGGGATGGGAAAGTGGGAACTAAAGAATAGTTCCCACAGTGAAATGGGAACTAAAGAGAAAACCAA
>NW_025381721.1:0-7874 GCF_016433145.1 Gracilinanus agilis | reverse complement strand
AGAGAGAGAGAGAGAGAGAGAGAGAGAGACAGGCAGAGACAGAGACAGACAGAGAAGGGGAAGACAGACACAGAGAGACAATGACAGAGATTTAAAGAGGGTATTGCAGTTCTGAACTTGGGAGACTGGGAAAATGATGGTAGCTTCAATAATAATATGGTAGTTTGGTGAAGGGGAGAATTGGAGGAGGAGCAGCTCTTGATAATGAGCTCTATTTTGAACATGTTGGATTTGAGATATTGTATGGGACCTTCATTTCAAAATGAAACCAGAGTTCATGAGAGTAGGGTTAGATAGATTGATCGATAGATCAATAGACAGACAGATAGACAGACAGATAGGTAGTTAGATGGATAGATAGATAGATAGATAGATAGATAGATAGATAGATAGATAGATATTGATGTNTAGATAGATAGATAGATAGATAGATAGATAGATAGATAGATAGATAGATAGATATTGATGTTATTTGCAAAGAAAATGAAACTGGAAACTGATGAAATTGATGAGATTGCAAAGGGAAACAGTTTAGGGAGAAAAAGAAGAGGGACCAAGACAGTCCCTTGGGAAACACCCACATTTAGGGAGCATAACAAGAATTATGACCTAGCAAAGGAAAATGAGAAAAAGTCATACAGTTTGGAGGAAAACCAAGGGTAAATAGTGTCACGCAAACTTAGAGAGGAGAAAGTATCCAAGAGGAGATGATAATCAACTGTGGCAAATGTTTCAGAGAAATCAAAAAGGATGAGGATTGGGAAAAGACCACTAGATTTAGCAATTAAGAGTCAGCAATTAAGAGGTCACTGGTAACATTGGAGAGAGCAGTTTCAGATATATAATCCCCTCAATGCACATTCTGAGTAAATCGATTTAGTCATCTCTGGACTATGTAAAAGAACATTTTCCTTTTCTTTTTTTAAGTAATGATGATGATGATGATAACTAACATACAAAGCACTTTAAGATCTGCAAAACATGATGCATATGTTATCTCATTTAATGTCTCAAAGCAGCCCTGTAAAATCAGTGCTATTAATGCCTAAAAGAGGTTCAGTGATTTGTACCAGGTTACCCAGGTAGTGGCTAAGGCTGGATTTAGACTCAGGCCTTCCTGTGTCATCTAGCTGAAAAACTATTTCTGCATAATTATAAAACACAAAAAAATGTCATAAAATTCAGAATTTTGAAAAAATGTGATCTCTTTTGACTAGTTTTCCCCTCTTCTATTCTCTTAGATAAAATCAGTCAATATTTTCATGGTTTTAATGACCCTATGGTAATGCATTTTGGAAAGTCAAAATCTATGACTTTAACCTATGCCTCATTTTCTCCATCAGTAAAGTGGAGGTAATAGCCATTGTATATATTTTAAGTACTATTAGGCTCAATTGAGGTATGTATGAACCACTTAGCATACTTAAAAGTATGCTGTGTGTATAGCTATTTAACATAAAGTCCCATATGATATAACATATGAACCGATAATATATTAGTTATGATCTTTATTTATATCAATTATGGTTTGCTTTGAGGGTCTTTCAGAATATAAGTCTATATTTTCCAACTTCTTAAAAAAAATAAGAATGTATCTATTAAGAATTCTTTTCTTCTTTCTCCCTTGCTCTTTCTTCTTTGATCATTATTGCTTTTTCATCGCCAACTGAGGATGTCCCCCCCATGTCTTTTCCTGGGGACCCTTTCTTCTGTCTCTAAACCTCATTGTTTGGTGTTTTCATCTACTACCTTGGGTAAAATTATCATCTCTGATAACTCCTAGATCTATAAAACCAAACCTAATCGGCAAAGTTGTATTTCCTATTATCTATTGAATTTATCCAACTGGGTGTCCTTCAAACTCAACTTAAACTGAAACAGAACTGATTATCTTCCCTCTTCCAGCAAAATTCACAATCCAAATTTTCCTCTCATCTAGATGTATCAGCATCTTTCAGACACTCAGGTTTAGAAATTCACAGGTATCTTTAGTTTCTCCTTCTCTTCAATGCCATCCAGTTGCCAAATCTTGTTGATTTTACCTCCACAACACCTCTTCTATCCCTTTCCCTTCTTTCTACTCATATGGTCACCATTCTGGTTCAGGTCTTCCTTACTTCTCATCTTGACTATTGTCTTGATCAATGACACATGTAAAACCCAGTGGAATTGCACGTTGGCTTTGGGAGGGTGGTGAGAGGAAGGGAGAAAAAGAACATGAATCATGTAACCATGGAAAAATTTTCTTAATCAATTAAATAAAATCATCTTGACTATTCCAAGAGCCTCCTTATTAGACTCTCATCTTCTTTCTCTCATCTCTAATCCATTCCTCACCATGGACACCAAAATAAACTTCCTACAGCATGCCTCCCTCTTTGCAAGAATTTTTGATGGTTCACTCTTGCTTTTAAGAGCAATTTGAACTCTACATTATTACAGTTGGAGTCCTTTTCACTCTAACTTTATATCATCTTCCAGACTTGTTTCACATTACTTTCCTTTGTACACTTTATATTCCAGTCAAATCTGCCTACTTGCAGTTGCCCGATCTGACCACTTCATTGCTTTTACCTTTGTATAAGCTATTGCCTGTTTTTGGAATATATTCCCTCCTCAATTATGTCCCTTGGAAACTCTCCTCCAGAATGAGTTCATTTGTTATTTCCTGCAGGAAGCCTTTAATGATAACACTATTTGTTAACTCTCCTTCCCTCCTCAAATTATATTTTATTTATTTATTTATTTAAATGGCATATACTATCCATCAATCTGGGAATAGCTGAATAAGTTGTGGTATATGACTGAAATGGAATAGTAGTATGCTATAAGAAGTGATCAATAGGACATTTCAGAAAAACCTGGGAAGATTTATATGAATTGATGCAAAGTGAAGTGAGCAGAACCAGAAGAGTATACACAGCAACAGCAATATTGTACATTGATTAACTGTGATTGACTTAGTTGTTATCAATACAATGCTCTAACACAACTCCAAAGGACTCATGATGAAACATAATACCTACCATCCCAGAAAGAGCTAATGGAGTCTGAATGCAGACCAAAGCATATCATTTTCACTTGCTTTTCTTTGAGAGTTTTTTTCTCTAGTTGTTCATGTCTTATTCTACTTGACAAATATGGAAATATACATTACATGATAGATAATACATGTATAACCTATATCAAATTGTTTACTATTTCAGGGAGTGGGGAGAGGAGAGAGGGAAAGAATTTAGAATTCACAATGAGGGGAAAAGAATGTTAAAAATTGCTTCTACAGGTTATTGGGGGGGAAATAAAATATTACTGAAAAAATCATCTTAGACTCAGCAGAATATAAAATCCTTGAGAGTAGATACTTTTTTTGGGACTTTGTTTTTGTATCACTAGTGCCATATTGCACATAGTAGGCAGAGGGAAAGAAAATGAATCATGTAAACATGGAAAAATATTTTTAAAATAAATTAAAATAAACAAATAAACAAATGCTTGCTGGCCTGAAATGGAAACTACCAGATGATCTCCAAGGGTGAGTGCCTCCCTGATCCTCAACTCTCAAAGCAATATTCCAAGGTCTCTACCCCCTTTCTCAGTTGAATAGCTGAGGGCTACTTTCCTGCCTTTTGAATCAGGCACAACAACTCTTGATTTTAACTCTGCCTCTAATGTTATCTAGTATAAAGTTCTGTATACTATATGTAGTTTATGTATACACACATATAAAATATAATTATAACTGAAATAACATATATAAGCATGATATAACATAATTATAATTTGACCAACTCTTTAACTAAATGCCAAGATAGAATTTGTATATTTGAGATGTTTTTATTTGTAGCCAAAAGAGATTCCTCAGGCATGACTTTCCTCTCTGATCTAATAAAACCAACCTCAATGCACAAACAAACATTGCTCAACAAGACACCCATTCTCTTCTGTCCTCTTTCCTCATGTAGCAATTGGGCAAGAATCGTTGTAAGTCTCTGCTAACCCATGGAGTTTCCTCTGGTCTACATATATTGGAAATGATCTGTCCTTGGGACAGTAAGCAATCTTTGTAAACAGCCAGAATGGTCAGTTCATCTTCTGCCCTACTCCTGGGTTATTATGTCTGGAAATGCCAAGGTATTGTCTAAGGTACATTACTTTAGAAATCTAGGAGCTAATTTCCAGCAATAGAACCCTGGGGTACACTTTTGCAGAAGGGGTATCTGGCTCAATGACTGTTCCCTCAATGGCCCTGCAGCTGGTTAGACCTTTGGTTTCTCTTAATTAGCCTGAGGTTTTTTTGGTTGACTTTTAGTTCTTTCAGAAATACTAGTACCCCTCATCATCCAAGATGGCCTTAATAGGTGTGGTAAATTCTAGAGGCTTTTGAACTTGGTGGGGATACCTGCCTCATTGTGGACAGAGTGGACATTTATCCTCTGGACTACACTTATCCACTAATTATAGGTCAGCTCATTTGGATTTCATATACAACAATAATTAATCTTGAGAATTAGTAGCCTAAGTACAGGTTTCCTTTCCTTTAGGAGCTGGTTTTCTTTCTCCAAAGCAGGCAAATTTTTTTCCCTAAAAATTAAAAATACTTTCCCCATGCCCATCTGTCTCTGTCACCCTTTCTCTTTTGGTATTTATCTCTGTGGATACAGAAACACTCTAGACATTGAAAGGATATATGTGTTTGTGGATGTACGCCTGTATATTTATAAACAGGGCTGGACGAGAAGGGGGGGAAAGGTCCCTGGTACAACTATGTGGCCAGAAGGAGCCTCTTCCTGTAAAGAGGGCCCCTGGACCACACAGAAAAAAGCCCCATCTCCCTCCTCCAACCAGGAGGGCTCAACCAGAAAATGCCTTTGACCCTATATACAAACATACATTAAAAAGTAAAAATACTCATTTCAACTGTTTCTGTATATATTCGTGGGTTCAAGATTTCCAAATAGTATTATCTGGTATAGTCTTGAGTTGAAATTCAGAGATGTGGCTTCATCCCATGGTAATTATGTGCCTACAAAAAAAAAAAAAAGATAAGCCAATTTCTCCTCTGTGCCCGACTTCCTAGATTTAGTAAATTTAGAATACAGAAACACTCACAATGATGTTACTTGATCTATTGCTCTCTGATCCTCCTTCCTCCCACCCTATCTTGTAGGAAATCTGAATATGGCCTGTAATTGATATTATTTTGTGTGTGTATGAATACATGCTGAAAGACAGACGACATAACACAATAGATAGAGGTCTTGAAGTCACAAAGTCCTTCAGTTCACTTACTAGATGACCACAGCCAAGGTGTTTCATTTCTCAAAGTCAGACAGCTCTCTAAAACTATATTTCCAGAGGAGTTACTACTTGGCATCAGTTGAGGGAATTTCATATCAGGAAATCACCAATGAAACACAAGTCTAGATTTAGAATTTTTTTTTAACAAAACACTGAACAACCAATTTGTCTAATTAAAAAAAAATCAGAGACGTCATTCCATGATGGAAATTTTATTCAGTGACAGCTTATACAAGTATTGAAGCTTAAAACTACACTAACATTGGGGGGGGGGAGCAGCTAGGTGGCTTGGTGGATTAAGAGTCACACCTACAGAGGAGAGGTCCTGGATTCAAATCTGACTTCAGACATTTCCTAGCTGTATGACCCTGGGCAAGTCACTTAAGCCCACTGCTTAGTCCTTACTACTCTTCTGCCAACCAAGAAAGCAAAGCTTGATGCCCAAGGGAAAATAGCATGGAGATTCATTCAAGATTTAAGAGCTGGGGCAGCTGGGTGAGTCTCAGCTGGATTGAGAGCCAGCCCTAGAGACGGGAAGTCCTAGGTTCAAATCTGGCCTCAGATACTTCCCAGCTGTGTGACCCTGGGCAAGTCACTCGACTATTAAAAAAATAGTCTATTTGCCTATTAAAAAAAAAAACTATATGAAGACTTTTGGGACATGTATTATGTGAGGAGATAATTCTTTCAAGGTCATATGAAATTGGGCCAGAGAATGATTTTATGAGAATGGGGACTGAAACTACTTGATAAACAATGAGTTATTATTGGCAATTTATAAACCTCAAGATTAAATAGGAATCCAGAAGACCCTGAAAATTAATAGCCAAGGGATGCGGAGACCATGGAAGTTGGCCCACTAGGTAATGCAGGGACCATGGAGATTGTCCATATGCATTCATATGATAGTGAGCAAATCCTTAAGGCTGAATCAATCACTACAACTGCTTAAGTATATATGCAATGGAAATCAATGGGAGCAGCTCGAGTTTAGAGCCCCGCTTGGTGGTTTGGACAGATATTGCACCCTTAGGAGGGCTTTAGCCATCCTCCCTCAATGTCAATGGAAAGGCAATGGCCCTGCATGTGGGCACATACCTTTTTCTATTAATATACAAGAAGAATTTGTATTTGCTCAAGGGCATACTAAATATTCTGAATCTTTACTAAGCATCTTGATTATTTTAAGCGGGGTGTCATCAATTATAATGAATTGACCTGGGGGGGTAGAGGAGGAGAGGTCCTTGTAGATCAAAGCCTCTACATCTTATCCTTGTGGTCATTCTCATTGCCTTGATTCAGTTCAATTCAATCCAGTTCAATAAGCATTTGTATACTATCTACTCTGTGCAAGGCACTAAGCTGGGTGCCAGAAATGAAGATAAATATTAAATCATTCCTGTCTTTAAAGATCTTGCATATGGCACATACACAAAGAAATTTCTAAAAATTAATTAATCAATTTACCAAAAAAAAATGAGAGAGGGAGAAAGCACAAATACGTGGAGAGTGGAGGTGGAGATAATCAGAGGCTTCCAGTTGGACATGACAGTGGAGTGGATCCTTGAAGGATCCAAAGGATTTTAAGTGAGGTAAAAACTTGTGAAAAGATAGAGTTGGGAGTCAAAATTTGAGTTTGTTGAACAACTAATAGTGTAATTTGTCTGGAATGGAGAATTTATGAAATGAAATATTCAGAAAAGTAGGACAAGGTCCCAGTGACAGAGTGTTTTAAATACCAGATTGAGGAGCTAAAGGGCTAACGGTTTCTGGTCAGACTTATGCCTTAGAAAAATTATATTAGTAACTGTTTGAAGGAAGAATTGGAGTGGCTGACAGCAAAAAAAAAAGATTATTAGGTAAAAGATGGACTAGGGTAGTGGCTGTATGAGTAGAAAAAAAGGGACAGATACTATAATGATTATACCAATTGAGATATATATATATATGTATATATATATATATATATATATATATATATAGGACATTAAAGTTTGAAAAGCACTTTACATACATTATCTTATTTGTGCCTTTCAACAACCCTGCAATATAGGTATTACAGGTATTATTACCATTTTGAAAAATGAGGTAATTGAGATTCAGAGAAATTATATGACTTGCCCTTGGGCACACAGCCAATAAGTGCCAGAAACAGAATATGAACTCAGGTCTTCCTGAATCCAAGTCCAGGATGAATTGGAAGGACATATAGTTGGTTTGATATTGGATAGAAGAAATGAAGGATGAATGAATGAAATAATGAAGAGTATTTGTTAAATGTATGTGTGTGTGTGTGTATTTTGGGCAATTTATTCCTTTAAGAACCTTGAGTTCACTGCTCTGTGTGTGTATGTGTGTGTGTGCATGCATGTACAAGTATGCATATGTACATGCAAGCATTCAGGTGTGTATGGTCAGGGAGGAACTGGGAAATCACTGGAATAATGAGCAGTTGGTTGTTTGATCAGAGAGACAGAGAGACAGAGACCAAGAGAGAAACAAAGAAAGAAAGGCACTGTGTTAAGTAATATAGATAGATAGATAGATAGATAGATAGATAGATAGATAGATAGATA
>NW_025381720.1:0-12522 GCF_016433145.1 Gracilinanus agilis | reverse complement strand
GGAGGGAGAGAGAAGAAAGAGGAGGGGGGAGAGAGAGGGGAGAGAGAGAGAGAGAGAGAAAAGGAAGAAAAACAAAAGAAGGAAAGGAAGGAAGGGAAGAAGAAAGGAAGAAAAAGAAGTGAAAGGAAAGGAGGGAAGGGGGGAGTTACAGTTATCTCTTTAAGTAATGAGAAGTAAAGAGAAGACCAGAAAGAAGCGCAGACAAGCAGGATAGCTTTGAAAACTACAGGTTGAATTTATTATATGCCTTAAAAAGAAAAGGAAGCTGTACATAAGAGAGATCTCCAGGTTTGTGGAAATCTTTTTCCTTTCTAGTATGTATATGGAAATGTACCATTTTATTTGGTATATTTTTTTATACAAAAAGAAAAAAGAGCCACCAGTCCTAGAAGGAAGAGCCAAGAGAAATCAACAGGAGAAGAAAGGGAGAGAACAGGAAAGGGGGTCCCGAGAGCCAGGAAGGACCCCGACCCATCCCTGCTGCCTTCCGGCCCATCCATCATCCAGGCCTTGTTCTCCTCCTGACCCTCCTACCGTCCCGGCTGTCCTCGTGGTGTTGGTTGAAGTTCTCATAGGAGTCCCAGCGGATGGCCGCGTCTGTGGTGTTGTAGTCAACGGAGACAGACGCGTCATTTCGTGGGGGTTCGCGACCTAAGATGGGGGAACAGTGAGCCCCAGGGAAGCGGGAAGCGGCGGAAGGCGGCCGCAGAGCAGGGTGGGCCGCGAGCTCGGGGCTTACCTTTTATTTTCTCCGGGCCGGAGGAGAAGACAAATTCCACGGAGGCTTGGAAGGGAAATCTCTCGTCTGGAGAGTGGGAGGACGAGAAGCCTAAGCAGGAGGGCCCTGGAGACGACCACCCGGGAGACCCTGAGCCGGCTCCCTGGGTGTCCCCCCCCCCCACGCTTACCAGTGCAGGCCTCATCCAGCTGGTCCTTGGAGAAGGTGAGGTGGGGTCCATGAATGGTGCACGTGTGGAATTGCACCCGGAATACAAGGGTGCGCTCGGACTCCCGGCCCCCCTTATGATAGCACGTCACCTGTTTGTGGGGAGAGGCGAAAGGGCCTTTGGGCACCCAGCCACCTCCTCAGGTTACCGCAAGGCTCCCCCAAAGTGCCTCCTCTGGGGTTCCCCCCACCTCCATCTCAAGGTCCCGCCTCCACAGCCCGGCGCCCCCCTTTTTCCCGGGCCCATGGGACATCAGAACGGGTCAGCTTCCCTTTGGCTCTGCTGTTCTTACCAGGACGTCTCCTTTGAGGAGAAGTGCGGGCTCCAGGCTGATGCAAAGCTGCTGGGGCCCTGGGTTCGAGATGTGGCTTAGGGGGAAAGGAGAGGAAAGGCAGAGATGAGACAAGACTACGGAAGAGAGCTTAGCCATTCTGTGTCCCAAGTGGGGAATAAGGGAATGCCCCGGGTCGGGCCTCAAGGCTCAGGCTGTGCTGCCAGATTTGGGGGGGGGGCAGGAGAGCCTTGGGGAGCTGGGAGGAACTGGGAGGGATTGGGAGGGATTGGGAGGAGCTGGGAGGAACTGGGAGGAGCTGGGAGGGATTGGGAGGAGCTGGGAGGAACTGGAAGGAGCTGGGAGGGATTGGGAGGAGCTGGGAGGAACTGGAAGGAGCTGGGAGGGATTGGGAGGAACTGGGAGGAGCTGGGAGGAACTNGAACTGGAAGGAGCTGGGAGGGATTGGGAGGAGCTGGGAGGGATTGGGAGGAACTGGAAGGAGCTGGGGAGGGATTGGGAGGAGCTGGGAAGAACTGGGAGGAACTGGGAGGGCTGGGAGGAGCCTGGGGGGGGGGGCGAACTCACTAGATCCCAGATGTGTAGACTAGCTGCATGGACTGATAGATCTTGAGGAATGGCTGGTATCCTGATGGGGAGATGGGAGGGTGAGGGGGAGGTGGCCGGCACAGGCCAAGCCCTTGCCCAGCCCACACTGCGGGGGACTCACCGATGCCCGGCTCAAAGGCGGGCAGGACGGGCATGAGCACGTGGTGGAGGAACAGGGGGCTGCTATTCATCCTGATGGAGCCAGACAGGAGGCCGCTGAAGTAGCTGATGTACCTGATGGGGCAGAGCCTGGCTCAGTGCTTCGGGGGACCCTGGGAGAGAGCCCCAGCCTAGTGCTTGTTGGGCTTCCCAGTCCCAAGAGGTCTGAGGAAGGAATGACCTGGGGAGGGGGGGGAGTGGTGGGAAGGTAGGGGGAGTGCAGGGAGGGCTTCCTGGCAGAGGCGGCCTCTAGCCTGAGCAGCCTGTGTGCTCTGTGGCAGGCTCTGAGTTCCTATCACTAGTGCCTTTTGTTATGGATTCAGAATAGAAGGAAGTGAGAGGAGGGAAGAGGAAGATGTTTTCCATCTGGAGCTCCAGGACCCTCTGAAACCCTCCCCGGATCCCTCAGGCCTGTGTGGGGGTCTGCCTGCTGCTTCTCCATCCTCCACTCGGGCCAGATCCGGCCTGCAGTCCGGCTTCCCACCC
This sequence comes from Gracilinanus agilis, assembly GCF_016433145.1. Classification (NCBI taxonomy): domain Eukaryota; kingdom Metazoa; phylum Chordata; class Mammalia; order Didelphimorphia; family Didelphidae; genus Gracilinanus; species Gracilinanus agilis. Next base: position 10,050 of record NW_025381720.1, on the reverse strand, counting down.
CGAGCCTCCCTTCTGGCCTCGTTCCTTGCAGGCCAGCCCCGGCCCACCCTGCCCTGCTCACCGGCGCTGCGAGGGCTGGAACTCGGAGGCCACTTTGTCTTCACAGAACTTGCGCATGGTGAGCGTGGCCAGAGCCTGGTCCTCACTGGGAGAAGGGGGTGTGGGGGGAGTCATGGAGGAGCCTGGTGGAGGGCCTGGCGCCCTCCTGGGGAACCCCAGAGGAAATGTAAGGGGGGCCCCTTCTGGGCTGTCTCAGGCACTTTCTTGGGATTCCCTAGAGGCTGCCCACGGCCCCAGGGCCCCGACACCCACAGGACTCAGAATCAGTACTGAGCAGCGGCTCCCTGGGCAGGGGGGGTAAGTGACTGGGCCAGGGTCACACCGCAGAGCGCCATACCTGGCCGAGATCTTGCTGTAGTGCATGTAGGCAGCCACGATGACCCCGAGCTTGGCCTTGTTTCCCTGAGGCGGACAGAGACAGGCTGGTACCGTCCTTCCCGCACCCACCCGGCGCCCCTGGGTGCCCCGTGGCAGGCCCTACCTTACAGTAGAGCACCACCACGTGCTGGGGGCTCGAGCTCAGCCAGGTCTCCATGGCCTTGCAGATGGAACAGAGCTTGTCCAGAGGCGGTGCGTGCAAGTCAGGCCAGCCGAAGTCCTGGACCTGCAGGAGCCAGGGCGGAGGTCAGTGACAGCGGAGGGAGGGGGCCTGGGCGCTGTAGGGGAGCCACAGATGGAGAGCGGGAAGGATCTTCCCAGGCCAAACCCCTCCTTTTACAGATGGGGAAACTGAGGCCCCGGAGGTGGGATCTGAACTTGGACCCTCCCTGGGACCCCCATCCTCTCAGAGCCCCGACTGGCCCCCTCTCTCAAGGTGTGTGGAACAGAGAGGGGAGTTTGCTGGGAGCACAGAAGGGCCCCTCGGGTCAAGGCAGCCCCCCTACCTTGGGGTTCAGTCGGTTCAGGTCATGCCGTTTCTCTGACAGATTGAAGAGCTGCCAAAAGAGAGGGGAGGAGGCAGGCTTGTGACTTCCCTGGTGGGCGCCTCTGCTCTGCCCCAGCACCAGCCCTTTACAGGTGGCCTCCGTGGATGGAAGCCTGCCCCTTCCCTGGTTTCCCGGCAAAAGGGTAAGGGACTTGCCCAGGGCCACACAGCTAGGAAGTGGCTCCTCCTTGGGGCCACCCTGAAGCCTCCCCACGCAGGCGGCCCTCACCAGGTAATTGTCCCGGTGCTTGGACTGCAGCACGTGGGCCAGCTCCCGGATGTGGCCCCGGTGCCGCTGCTCCTCGAACCTCCCTGGGAAGGCGGCCGCCAGGATGCGCTCCGTCACATAGGTCAGATCCAGGTCCCAGCGTCGCTCCATGAGCGGGTCCAGGCTGAAACTCCTGCTGGCCCCAGAAGCACAAGGAATGGCGGCTTGAAGGACCCCGTGCCCAGGAGGCGGCTCCTCCGCTGGGGATGGAGCAGGGCTCTGGGGCCTGGGGGCTCCCCGCCTAGAGGGCAGGCGCCCCTGGGCACGGTGATTTGGTTGGGGGGAGCTCAGGAGGAAGGATCTGTGGCCCGCTAAGTGATGTGTTGGAGGGCACCCGGGCTCCAAGTCCCGGCATCCCGGCATGGGAATCCAGAGCAATGGACAAGCATTGCGCCTAACCCTAGGCACGGGCGGGCTGGGGGGAAGGACTCCCACCGCAGGGGACACTGGCTAGGCTCGGGGGCGCCCCTTCACCCCCTTACCTGGGCAAGGTGCTGCGCTGCTTGGAATGGTTCAAGGACTTGGTGGATCCCTGGTGAGGAGAGAAGCCCAGAAGTCTTGGCTGGGACTCCCGGCCTTTCCCGCCCACCCCTCTCCATCGCCCACTCCTTAGCTGCCCCTCCCCCTCTCCCCTGGGAGCCACCTTACCAGATGTTCGATGCGTCTCACAGGCGCCGTGTTCCTCCGCTGGGAGGGAAAAGAGGCTGTGTGATAAGTGGGCGGAGGGAGCGCAGAGTGCTGCGAGCCTGACCGCGGACGGAGCGGGCCAGTTGAGGGGAGAAAGGGGCTTGTGTTGGATGCCCGACGGGCCCCAAGATGCCAAGGGGAGCCAGTCCGCCCGCCAGACCTGGGGGTTACACCAGAGACTGCCCATACTCACCAGCTCCACAGGGGGCAGAGCCTGACACGTCGTGGTCACCTGAAAGGGAGCCTTAGTGAAGGGGCTGCCCCGTTCCAGGAGGGGTGGTTGCTGGGGGCAACCCGTTGAGGGGAGATGGCCAAAGGGACTGCGGCACCAGCCGAGCACCGGCTCTATGTGAGGGAGCTGAAGCAGGCTTCCCTCCAGTCTCTCTGCCCCCCACCCCCAGACCCCTTGCTTGTTGCTCTTGGCTCCCAGCCCCCTCCCCACACAGACCCCCATTCATCCCGGCCTGGGGAGGAGAAGCTATATATAGCGCAGCGCAGGCGGGCAGGGGCCGGGCAGGCACACTGGTGTCTTTCATGGGGGAGAACCCGCCCCTGGGCACAGGGCTCCCCCGGGCTGATGCCCTCCCCCTCCTCCGCCTCCAGCACTCGCCACCCCCGATTCCCAAGGAGGTTCCACTCTCCGCCGGACCGGGCCTCCCTTCTCTCATCTTAAACACTTGGCAAGAGGCTGGGGGCCCCGGGCCCTGCCCTCAGCCCCTTCGTCCCGGCCGGGGCTCCCCCACCCCCCCCCCCCTTCCTTCTCCTCCCGGCCTCTTTCGGGCCAGCTGCAGCCCGGGCACATCACCAAGACAAACTCCCAATTCCCCCCTCCGCCCAACTCGTGACACCCCCTGGAGGTGGAGCCCAGCAGCTCTTAAAGGGACAGACTCAGCATCCTCCCCCTGTCCAGCGCCTACGGAGGAGTGACTGGAAATCCCAGAGGGCTTGGGATGGTAGTAGGTGGAGAGACCAGAGGGACAGGACCTCCCGCGGCTGGGCGCCAGACAGGGGGAAAGACCACAAGCAGGGACGGGAGCAGGCTCAGCGCATTGAGAGCCAGGCCCAGATTGGGGAGGCCCGGGATTCAAATTTGCCTCAGACGTTTTCTACCTGTGGGACTGCGCAAGTCACTTCACCTCCCATTGCCCAGCCCTTAAGGCTCTTCTGCCTTGGAACCAATACCCAGGACTGCTTCCTGGACGGAAGGGAAGCGTTCGAAAAGACCTCGAGCACTGGGTTCTCTTTCTAATACCCCCTAGAGTCGAGCTAGAGGTTAGGGGGCTTACCTTGGCCTCACATTTCCGATGTGCCGCTGATTTGCAAACTGAGGGGAAAATGGGATGAAGAGATAAAAGGAGGGAATGAGAAGAAAACCCCTTTGGGGGGCCTCGAGCTGGGGTCTTTCCCCGGAGAGAAAGTTGGATTGAGTCTGGTGGGAAGTCTGGGAGGAAACGGGCAGAGTCTGCCAGGGAGAAGGGAACCAGCGGTGGTGCAGGGGGCCGAGGAGGTCTTGAGAGCTGGGGCTTAGGGGATTTTAGAAGGGAGTAGGAGGCTGGGAATGGGGTCCGAGGGGCAGAGAGGAAGCCTGGGTTACTAGGGGACATAAGGGCTGCTTCTAAGAGCAGCCGGAGAAGGAGGTCATGGAGGAGTGGGGGGAAAGCATCCCTGAAGGGAGAGGGAGGGGGCTGTCTCTACCTCGGCACACCAGGCCGCTGCCATCGATGGTCACCTTACAGGCGGTACAGGCTGGCGGCTTCTTCCGGAAAACCTTCTCCCTGAAGCTGTGGGGCTCAGCCTTCCCAGGCTGCAGAAGGGGGAATGGGCAGACATTCATGACAATTAGCATCAGCTGCTGGCCCCGAGTGTCCCGCTCTGTCCTGTCCTGCCTCAGGCATCAGCTCGGAGCCTTCCCCCTCTCTCGATCCCTCTCTCCCAACCGGAAATTATAAAGGGTCACAATCCACATCCTTCTCCTTTTTGCCCGTCCCCTGCCCCCCCCCCCTGGAAGACACCCGGACTCCCCTAGAGCCGCTAATTCTGGGGAGGAGTCGTGGCCCTGGGGAGTTTCTCAGCCTCTTCCCCACCCTCCCTCCTCCTGGGAGGGGGGGGGGGGAGGAAGCAGGAATGTGCTTGGAATCTGCTTCCTTTCCTAACCTGGGTCTGACAACCTGGGCTCCTCCCGGAGGACACTTGTGCACATCATGTGCTCAGTGCCCTCGGGGTCCCTGCCTACCCCGCCAGGCTGCACCCAGAGGGGCTCCATCTAATCCAGGGCTGCCCTCTTTGCTCTAAGGGGCGCCTCTTTTATTCCCTTTGCCCCAGGAAGGCCTGGCTCTCTCTTTTTCTCTTCGTTTGTGCTCTCCGGTCACATTCCAGAATCTCCCAGTGTGGGCTGTGGGAGCCTGGCATTCAGGGCGAGGGTGGCCTGAATCAGGCACAGCTGGCATGCCCCCTTGTAGCTACTCCTCTCCCTGCTGGCTGTTCCATATAGCTAAAGCAACATATATTTATTTGCTCATTGACTGGGTTGAGGCAGCAGTTATAAGGCTTGGATTGCAGTGAGAAGAGAGAAAGAAGGAAAGTTAGGGAGTGCAGGGGGTAGAGATTCAGGAAGACCGGAGTTCAAGGTCACTTCCTAGCTGTGTGACCTTGGACAAGTCACTTCCTTTCCTCTGTTTCCCCATCTGTAAAATGGGGATGATAACACCTACTTCAGGGTTGTCTAAGGATCAGATGATGCAATATTTGTAAAGTCCTAAGCACAGTATACTACATTTTGCAAGATCGCAGCACATAGTAGGTGCTATATAAATATTTGTTAACTCTAGAAGGCAGCCTTGAGCCTCTCTGGGTAGGTGGATGCCTCTTAGTCTGAGAGACTCCACTCAGATTCTGGAATTCTCCTTCCTCACCTCAGTGGCTTGGGTCAAGTCACATTCCATGGTGAGGCCTCAGTCTCCTCCTTTGTAAACAGAGGCGGTTTGCCTTCTAGCTTTAACGTTCTGTTTCAGAGGAGTCCCTTGATTTCTTTTTTGGGGGTCCCCTCTACGAAGATTTAGGGTCACATATATCCTTTAACAACTTCATTCACACCACCAAATAAAACAAAACCCAAAAGCCAAGGGAAAAAAAAACTACTCTCTGGTCCTAAATTCAAATCTCCCTCATAAATTTAGAGCTGGAAGGGCCCGAGAGGTCATCTAGTCCAACCTCTTCTAATTTTACAGATGGGAAGACTTGAAACCCCACAAAAGGGAACTGATCCATTGGCTTGTGGTCACACCAGATACCAGAAGTGGAATTTGAACTCCGTCTTCTGGCTCTTTCTCTAATACAGAACTGCTTTTTCCACAACCGAGTCTCCAGCTAGGTCATACCTGTGGCCCACCCACACTAACAAAGGTCACTTTCTGTTAAATGATACAGAGATGGAGATGTTTGGGGGCTCCTGTTGGCCTGTCACTGGAGCCCTCTGGGCCCCCAAGAATAAGGGGTGCTCCCTGGGTCATCTTCAATGGAGTCATCATGGATCGGAGGGGCAATCTCTGTTGACCCTTTGGGGTCCGAGATGGGAAGCTGGGGGTAAAGCAGGGCATGTCCTCTGCTGCCCCACCACCCCCTCACTACGCATTGCCCAATCTGTCTCCATCTCCTGCTCCAATATGTTCCCCTCTGACCCCTCTCTTTTGCAATCCCCCAAGAAACGGGACGGAACCCAGTGGGGAGTTCTTCCATGGTGGGGCAGTCCATTGGTTTCTGAAAGACCCAGGCAGGGATAAAGGGTGTTGGTCCAGTTTGCTATTAACTAAGCCTGTCCACAAGATCCCAATGCACACAAAAGGGAGGACTGATTGTGTCTGTCGGCTTCCATCCCACATCCTGGGGCCAGAAAACACTATCCAAACTCTGGTAAAGTTCCCTCTTCCACAGAGTCCTCTAGAAGTCCTGACCAGTACCCCAACTTGAATGGAGGTCCCCCCAGGGATGCAGGAAAGGGCCCCAAAGGACTCTGGGATTATGGGCTTAAAAAGCTGGGGAAAATCTGGCTTCAGACATTTCCTGGCTGTGTGACTCTGGACAAGTCACTTAACCCACACCACCTAGCCTTTACCAGTCTTCTGCCTTGAAACCAGTAGGATACAGAGTATTGATTCCAAGATGGAGGGTGAGGGTTTAAAAAAAAAGTTGGGGGACCACCTAAGTGCCCACCCTACCCCCTTAGCTAGTCTGGGGGTTTCTTAGTCACTCCTGCCCCTAAATTGTGGTGGAATCCAAAAACTCCACTTTGCCCACCAAGAGACCTGCCAAGCTAAGCGTAATGAATGGAAGACAGGGAGCCCAGAGAGGGAGCAGGTCAAAGGGCTTCCAACCCCACTTTTCCATTCTCCTGTGCCATCCCCCCCCCAGACCCCTTTGGACCTCTCCTCTCTCTGCCAGGGGCCACAGCCCAGAGAGAAATTCCACTCCCTCCCCCCACCCAATCCCAAGGTGCCTGTTCCCTCCTACCCTGCAGGCAGCCCGGGTGCTGTCCCTTCGCCCCAAGGCTCGGAGTAACCTCTCCACTGGGCTGCTGGACTTCATGTTTCCCCAGGGGGCCAAAGGCCACCCAGGCTGGGATATATGGGTGGACACTGGGTGTCCGGCTGGGCGGGGGAGCCAGGAACAATGAAATGACCGGGCCTGGGGCTTCCTGGAAGCCGCAGGATGGAGGCGGCTGCTTCCCTTGGGCGGGGGCTGGGAGAGAAGGGGGGAGGGTGGGCCTGGCTTGTGTCAGATGCTAGAGGTCCACCCCTGCCTGGATGGGCGGGAGGGGGCACAGCCAGGCTCCAGGAAGCGGGGAGGGCCAAGAGGATGGGGAGTGGGGGTGGGGCCAGAGTCAGACTCAATTCCCAGGATCTATGCCATAGGGTCAGTTCAGGGATCCAATCCGGTCACATCCTCCCCATCTGCCGGAGGGTGGCCCTTCTTAGGGGTCTAGCTTGTGGGGGTGGGGAGACCGGGGAGTGCCTCGATCCTCAGAGTTGGGCTGTGCCCGCGGCAGATCCATGTCGTCAGCGGGAACAGATCTCCGGGCTCTGGCCTGCCCTAGACCTGTTCTCCCTGCCAGGGATCCAGATCCCAGCGAGTGCGTGAATAACGTGGGGCAAAAGGAAGAAGTGGGGACACGGTGTCCTGGCTAGCCAGGCTGTCCAGAACATTCTGTGCCCCGTGGGACTTCCTGGCCCCTCCCTCCATAGGCGGGGGCGGGGGCGGCGGGGAGAGCCTGGGAACCACCTCCCCTCCTTTTCACCTCCCTGCCACCCGCTCCTCCCCACTCCACCGGAGTCTCGCACTTTGAAAGCGGGAGCCCCGGACACCTGAATCCTTTTGGGGGAAGAAGGAAAGTGGGGTACCCGGAGATCCCATCGCGCCAAGGGGATTGGTGGGAGGGGATGCCGTGGGGGACGGTCTTTTGGCCCCAAGCTCTTCCAGGTGTACCCTCTCAGGCCCCGACAGGAGAGGGAGCCCCTCCACTCCTCCAGTAGAACCTCTTCCCACCACTCCGCGGAGCTCCCAGCACCTCTGCCCCAAGCCCTCTCCCCACCTTCAAGGGGTCCCTCCGACTCTTCACCCGGCTTGGCTCCAGAGCCCAGGGGGCCAGGCCGGAGCCTCTCCCCCTCTTTCCCGCCCTCTCCTCTCCTCTCCCTAGCACAGGCCTCCAGCCTCCTGGGAATTCGGCCAGCTTCCTGTCTCAGGAATGGGGTGGAGGTGGGGGGCCAAAGCGAGGAATGAAGGAAACCCAGAATACGCGGGCTTCAAGATCTGGGCGGTCGGGTGCCCAAAGCTCCGGCCCCAGGCTCCGAACTCTCGAGACCTGAGCTAGCTCGGAAAGAATGTCCCGCCCCCTCGCTCATTTGCATCTCATTTGCATGGTATTTCCTGATGGTCAGCGGGCAAAGTTTGCCCACCGCCCCTGCCCTCCCTTTTCTCGGTGCCCCCTGGCCCTGCCCCCTCCCCCTGAAATTCCTCCCTCGGCCGGGCCACCACGGCCCCCCCCCTCCCAGCTTTCTGTGGGCGAGGCAGGGCATCTGTATCCAGACACCTCGCCTCTTTTGGGTCTCCCCAGCAGTCAGTAGTACTCTGCTCTCAGGAGATGCTTGATAAGTTCTGAGTTGTTGGGGTAGCTCCCTTGTTTTACAAATGAGGAAACTGAGGACTGGGCAGCTAGGAGGTGCAGTGGATAGAGCATTGGACCTGGAGTCAGGAAGATTGGACACTTACTAGCTGTGGGATCAAGTCACTTAACCCTGTTTGCCTCAGTTTCCTCCTCTGTCAAATGAGCTGGACAAAGAAACGGTAAGCCACACCAGCATTTTTGCCCAGAAAATCCCAAATGGAGTCACCAAGAATCATGCAGGATTGCAATGACTGAGGACTAGAGAGAGGTAGAGGGCTTGTTTGCCCTAGCCACCCCTTGGCTCCCCAAAGTCCATTGGAAAAGTATTCAGTTCTTGTGGGATCCTAACCTCAGGAGGCCAGGGGAGCCCCTTTGTCTCCTCCACTTCCTAGCTGAATTGAGGAGGCAGAGGCTGCCAGGTCCAAGCAGAGTCCTCTGATGCCCCATGCTTCAAGGAGCTTCTGCCCGATTATCCACAGAAGTAATGAGTGAGGATGAAGGACTGAAGCATCCAAGGAAGCTGGGTTCAGCCCTGACATTTGAAGGGGGCCCTGGATCTTAGGGCTTCCCCCCCAAGTCTGACTAGGTCTCAGGCCTTTCCAGACATCTAGGGAGAGACTGGCACCAAGGAAATCTAAAAAAACATTTAAAACCTTTAAACCTTCCATCTTAAAATCAATACTGTGTGTTGGTTCCAAGAAAGAAGAGCAGTAAGGGATGGTAATTTGCCCAGGGTCACACAGCTAAGACCTATCTGAGGCTAGACTTGAATCCAGGACCTCCTATCTCTAGGCCTGACTCTACCCACTGAGCTAGCTAGCTGCTCCCTGCAGGTGTTTTTTTCTCTTTCTAGTTCTCATCTCAAACTCAGCTGAATCTCTCCTTTGCCTTTGGCCAACCCATGAACTCTGGACTCTGCAGCCCTAGTTCTCCTTGCCTTCCTTTTCACTCCGCTCCCCTAAGGAGCCTCCCTTTTACATCCCCAGCACTGGCCCCTGGCAGCTGGAAGCCAGAACCCTCTAGCAGCCCCCTGCCCTCGAGCCTCTTCTATCCCAATCCTCTGCTCTTAGAGGAGAAGGCGGGAAATCCTTGGAGGTTGGGCCTCAGTTTCCTCCTGTGCTCTGGCCTGGGAGGGGCACTACGTTCTAGACCAATGGGACACAGTGTCAGCCCAGGGCACAGCTGCTTGGCATCACCGAGGAGCTCACAGCCCCTGCGGGCAGTTAAGGGTTAAGGCAGGGGGAAAGCGGCCCTCCAGCCCCCAGCCCCAGTAACTCAGCTCTCAGGTAGACTTGGGCTCCCACTGCTCCCTCCTGGCCTGACCATCTTTGCTGGGCACATTCCAGTGTCAGCCTGCCTCCTCCTCTCTCCCCTGCCTTGGCCCCCTCATAAGCTGGGCCAGGAAGTCTTGGTTTGTTTGGAGAAGCCCCCTCCGCCCCTCCTCCCCCCTCCTGGAAATAGCTGTGGTTGGATCCAGAGGCTGGAAGCCCAGGCCTGACTGGAGGGGAGGGGGAAAGAGGAGTGGAGGCAACGTAGGGATGGAGAGAGGGGGTCCAGGCGGGGTAACGGGGGATGGGCAGCAAGGCAGAGGGAATGGGTCCAGGGGATGGATGTAGAGTTATCAGTCTCCTCTTTACCGACTTCCTACCTCTGTTTCCCCAAAGATGGAGCTGGGCGGGGGCAGGACATAATTAACTTTGGGCTAGGGGCCCTTTCCCCGGGCCGCCCGGCTCTTAGGGCCACTGGGTGTGTCTGTGGGGCTGCGGCCCGAACCCTGCCTCCAGGTAGGGGCCGCGGGGCGTTGTTGGGGGGCGTAGCCGTGCGGGGAAGGAGGTGTGTGCGCCAGCCCGGTTCCCGGCCTCCTGGGGCCCAGGTTTGCGCGGCGCGTCGGGAGAACCTTCCCAGCCCCGCTCCAGAAGTCGGGGTCCCCGCCCCCCAGCCCGGCTCTTGGGG
>NW_025381719.1:0-4059 GCF_016433145.1 Gracilinanus agilis | reverse complement strand
GGGTGTATGGGGGGGGGGAGAGTTAGGAAGTAAGTAAAAAGAAAGGGATGGGGGGGATTCTAACTTAGTATATTTCTGTTATCTATGAGCACAGCATTTTTAGGGTCACCCCCCCATACACACACCCTCCTTTATAGAAAAAAAAGAAAAAAGAAAGAAAAAGAAAGTAGATCTGTTTGCCGAGGCACTATCACGTTTCATCAGGCCACCTGAGACGGCTTTTGAAAGCGTGTACTGTGAAATTCATAGCAGTAATTTAGACAAAATCCTCACTGTATATTAATGAAAGGCGGCCCCATGGCACCGTTCCTATCCTCCCCATTCAGTGTAAACAAAACCACGAGACTCACTCGGTTTTTGAGCCTGATCCAAGCAAAATCGGCTGGAAAGGAAAACATGGGGTTCTGGCACTGACTTATTCAAACGTCTGCACCTGGAGATCTCAGATTTATTCAATGAAATCTGTGTTAGATCTTTCATATAGACATACATACACACATATATAAAAGAAACCTTTGGAGGACGCAGGGGGACCCAAAAAATCGTTATGCTTGGGGTTTAGTTACCATTACCCTTCAGATCTGTATACTTCATATTAATGGTTTAGCTAAACCTACCTAAGATGGTATCTTTCACGATCGAGCTGGAGCTGGACTAAATTCTACCGGTCTACAGTTAATCTTCAAATCACGAATAGGCTGGTGCACACTTGCTGTTGGGATGTAGCTTGTGCTGTAAACTGAATTCACCTAGCTGTATTCTGCAGTGAAATTATGAAGAGGGAGAGAAGGGCACTATGGTTCACATTTTAATGGGAATACACATGTGGATTTCTACCTACCTCCAAGCAGCACAGGCACGCACTGTGCATATTTGCCTGCAAAGGAACAGATAGGTCTTGAGGAACACGTAGCACATATTAATATGCCTATAGTCTGCATCTCTGCCTACTGTATGGAAGCATGTGAACATATTCTATGTTGTCCTGGGTACATAGGATGCACCCCAGATATACAATCATTAGCAAAGATGTATTCTGTGAATGTCCAAATTGTGTTATTTCATTGGAAATCCCTGAGGAGTGTTCAATTTGCCCTTGTTTTGGTTGCCACTTTCTCTTTTTTCTTGGTTCGCTGAGGTTGCCTCTGTGCAGCGTTTCCGCTTGGTCGCACCTCACCCTCTCCTCGACTCTTCTCCCTCCTCCCCTACGCACTCCCCCTCCCATTCCCCCTTAACTCTTTCAGCCAGGCTAGGAAATAATAAAACATTAGATCCGACCATTCACATTCACACACACACACACACACACACACACACACACACACACACATATATATATATATATATAACCCCTCCAACTCCAATCACACGTAAAATTGGGTGTGAGGGGTGGAATACTATTACGGTTGCTAGTAATAATAGCACTAATAAAAATGTATTCGCCGCAAAGTAGAGATTCCTGCTTCTTTGGCTCCATTCCTGTTGGATCGGTAATTTCAGAAGGCCAGTCGAGTTTGATGCACTTACTACTAGTACCTGGGGAAGGTTGGACTGATCTGGTTTTCAAATACTGTATATGGCTTACTTACGATCCCTCAAAGTTACAAGAGTAGAATCAACACTCTTTCTCATTCCGGAGGAAGATTTCAGGGAAGAACAAGGGAGAAAGAGGGAGAAAAAGGGGGCGAGGGGGAGGAGGAGAGGAAAAGAGAGAGAGAGGGAGAGAGAGAGACAGACAGAGAGAGAGAGAGAGAGAGAGAGAGAGAGAGAGAGAGAGAGAGAGANACAGAGAGAGAGAGAGAGAGAGAGAGAGAGAGAGAGAGAGAGAGAGAGAGAGAGAGACAGAGACAGAGACAGAGACAGAGACAGAGACAGAGACAGAGACAGAGACAGAGAGAGACAGAGAGAGAGAATACTAGTTGTATAGGCTTCTCCCTTACACAAGCGGGCACATTACTACTACTGAGTAGTAGATTTCCCATGTCGATGGCAACGGAGAACTAAAACAAAGAGCGTTGCAGACAGGGTGAAGGGGATTGCGGAAAGTTGCAGTGTTTTGATCAGGGAGGAGACATGCCATGACCAATGCTTTCGGAAACGCTTGCTCCCCAGACGAAAGGAGGGAGGGGGTAGGGGCTTGGTGAATGGATGGCAAAACTTTGAAACAGATGAGGACACCTCTCTCTCTATAGGTATTATACATTTCAATGTTGCATCCCAAGCAACGCGTTTTACAAATCGCCAGAATTGTGCCGACAGAATGGACTATTAAATAGTGTGGGTGACTATTTTTTATTATTTATTTTTTTCCACCGTTTTCTCCTCTGCTTCTTCCTCTGAGTCCCCATTCCTTACTCCCTCCTCCACTCCATTCTGCTCTCTCCAGATTCTATTCTCGGTTCTCTACGTTTAAGGAACTCAAATGTGTTTGCTGGACACTAAGAGTTAAGATGTTGTGGACCGGGCGGGCGGGGAGGGAGGGGGGGAACTTTCAGGGGAAGGGAGGAGAAAGATGGGAGAGGGAGGGAGAATGGTGGGGGAACGACAGATTTCCAGCTTCTACGACACTTTGCCTAAATTAAAAAGCAACCAATCGGAACGGCCGGAAGGGGGGCCGCGCGTCCTAAGCCAGTCATTCTAGGGTTGTCAATCACACAGCGGGTAGCCAATCAGCGGGGGCCCTTGCGCTCGACTTCCTTGTATTTGGGAAAGTGTGGTGGTGGGTGCGCGCTCTCGGCGGAGGGTAAACATTCGGCAGTCCCTGCTCTGTGAGGGAGGGACAGAGGGAGAACTGTCAGATCGGAAAGAGAGAAAAGGGGAGTGAAGGGGAAGAGAGAAAAAGAGAGAGAAAGAGAAAAGAGAGCGAGAGAGAGAGAGAGAGAGAGAGAGAGAGAGAGAGAGAGAAGCGAGGAGAGAGAGCAAGAGAAAGAGAGGGCGCAGAGCTGCTGCTACAACAACTCTCCAGCACCACTACCACCAACAACAACCACCACCAGTGCACTCAGCAAGCCTTGCAACAACTTCCCCACTGGAGTTACTGTGTATCAAGGATACCCTATATGCACACACACACCTACACCTCTACCAATGCACTCTTCCTCCTCCTTCTCCAGGCAACTGCTGGGATAAAAAATAAAACACCAAACCAAATCATCATCAACAAGGTAACAGAACAATTCAACCTCTTATTTTTCTCCGCTTCAATTTTTTTCTTGTTACATTTGTTTCCTAATTTCTGCCCAAAAGGAAAGATGTCTCACCAGACTGTGACTGTTGCGAGGAGGATGAAAAAGGACTCTTGTTTCAGAAGCAACAAAGTGCTCCAGCAATAGCAACTTTGGAGAAATGCATCATCGCAGGAAGTTTTCGTAGGACAGCAACAAAACTTGTAAAGAGGAGAAAAAGAGAGAGAGGACAAGAGGGGGAGACCAGGAGCCACCCTCCCCTCCCCCTAAACCACCAGCAACCAACAGCATCATCCTCACGCCTTAAAGGAAATAAAGTTTTACTATAAGAGGAAAAGAAGTGAAATGAGCTCCTAAAGGAGGAAAAAAAGTGGACAAGTAAAAGAAGAAGGGTTGTTTGTTGAGATTATACATACATATATATCTATAGTGGTTTTGTTTTTTTAAGGAAGAAAAGAAAACCCTTTTTCTTTGTTGTTTTCTGCGAAGCCGTCACTTAACAGGTGAACTGAGACCACCCGAGCCTGAGGCAGAGTTCGCCCTCACCCCTTGGAAAGGGAAAAAGAGGGAGAGAGAGAGCCCGCGCAAAAGCCAAGGACCGACGCCGGGCCCCCTCCCCAAGAAAACACTACAGCTGGCGCTAGCAGGGCTTAGGAGGGTGGGGGGGGAAACACGACCATCCCCGAAGGAGGGCAAGGAGTGCGCCCTGATAGCCGAGCCCCTCTCCCTAGGGCGCTGTTGCTGTTGCTGCTGCTGCTGCTGTTGACCAAGGCCCGGCGGCGACCCCCGCACCCTGCGGATCGGCGTTGCAGCTGCAGCCGGGGGCGGCGGCGGCGGAGGCGGAGGAGGAGGAGGAGGAGGAGGAGGAGAAGGC
>NW_025381718.1:0-8395 GCF_016433145.1 Gracilinanus agilis | reverse complement strand
TTCATTTCTTGGTTCTGGCTCCTGACTATCCCGCAGGCTTGATCTGATAGCTCTCTCAGTTGACCCCAGGTGAGAGGGGTTTCTGCAGCGTGAGTCGAGGTAGCACTCTGATGCAATTGAGGTGGAGGAGGTGCGGAGTCACTGAGAGAAAGGTTGTCCACAGGCTCTACTAAGCTGTCAATCATCCTCTTGGTGGGGGGAGATCGACGACTGGGGTAGGGTCGTTTTCTGCGAGACATGTGGTCGAATCAGTCTGTCCGGAATCCAAATTGGGGAGTCGGAATCCTGTGGAAAAACACAAGCAAAGCCTCGTCCTGAGGTGAGTAGGGGGTCAGGACCCTTCCATATTCCTGATAGAACGTCCTTCCATTTAACAAGTGGCTTGGGAAAAGAATTATTAGGGTTAAATTGTCTGTCCATGGGAGAAAGATCATTATTATTAAGATTCAGGTAGTTAATCACAAACATAGCATGAGTCAGGATCTGGTGGGGAGATGCATGTGGAAAATCTCCATCTTGTAGTTTTTTAACTTGGATTTTTAAAGTGTGATGAGCTCGTTCAATTATGGCTTGTCCTTGTGGATTGTAAGGAATTCCTGTAGAATGTGAAATGTTAAAAGTAGCACAGAACTATTTAAAGGCTCTTGACAGGTATACTGGTCCATTGTCAGTTTTTATTGATTTTGGCATTCCTAGGTAAGAGAAACAGGTAAATAAATGTTGTGAGACATCTTTGAAGGCTTCTCCAGTGCGCGCTGAGGCTATAATAACGTGAGAATATGTATCNCAAAAGATAATCGACCAAAAGAAGGAATGTGAGTTACATCCATTTGCCAGAGGTGGTTTGGCTTCAATCCCCTGGGGTTGACGGCATAACTAGGGGAGGGAAAATGTATAGGGCAATGGGAGCAATTCCGTACAATGGTTCTAGCTGCTTCCCTTGTAATGTGGAATTGATGTCTAAGAGAAGTAGCATTTTGGTGGTGTATGGCATGGCTTGCCTGAGCATCTTCTAAAGTTGTAAAAATAGTTCTAGTTAGAGAATCAGCCAGTTGATTTCCTCCATGGATAGGCCCTGGTAAGGAGGAATGAGCTCTGACGTATCCTATATAAAAGGAGGAAGTGCGAGCTTGAATCAGATTTTGTAGTTTCTGCAAAAGGGGGAAGATAGAACTGTTAGAGGCAGGTAGCGTTGCAGTCTCTATATTGGGAAAGAGTTTAACCACATACTGAGAATCTGAATACAAATTAAAAGGTACATTAGTTAGCTTTTGAAAAACAAATATTACTGCCATTATCTCTGTGCGTTGTGCTGATTTCTCTGAAGTCTGCTGTACGTAGGATTCATTATTTATGACCATTGCAGCCTTGCCATTTGATGACCCATCTGTAAAAACTAAAGCTGCAGGGGGAGGAAGGGGATCTGGAGAAGATCTGGAAGGAAAAATAATCATTTGTCTCTTTACGAATTGTAAGAGGGGGTTGGAGGGGATGTGAAAGAGAAGTTGTCCTGTGAAGTTTACGAGGGCAATCTGCCAGTCTGTGGAATAGATAAACAAATTCTCAACTTGAGAAGAGTTAAAGGGGGTGATTATAGTTGATGGATCTTGTCCAAACAGTTCCCTGCTTCTCCTTCTACCTTTCAAAATTAGTTCTGTAACTAACATGGTATATGAAGGAATGACTTTTCGAGTAGAACTGTGTAAATAAACCCATTGAAGAGGAGCATTTTGCCAAAGGCATCCCGTAGGATATTGCTCTGTGGGCAGGATTATTAATGACCAAGGTAAAGTATAGTCAATTCGGGAAAGTTGCTGATTGTTAATAGCTTGTTGCACTAAGTCAAGGGCTTTGGCCCCTTCTTCTGTCAGTTTGCGGGGAGAAGTGGGTGAAGAATTACCTTTTAAGATGTCAAACAAAGGTTTCAGATCTGCTGTTGTAATTCTTAAGAAGGGACGGACCCAATTAATGTCCCCAAGCAGCTTTTGAAAATCATTTAGAGTTTTGAGGTGATTTACTCGTAGCTGCAGATTCTGGTGTGATATAAAGTTTGATTTGCCAATGGAACGTCCCAAGTACTGAATAGGGAGTTCGGTTTGAATTTTTTCAGGTGCAATTTGTAAGCCATATTTGGATAAAGCTTGTACAGTGCTAGTCATGATGTCATGTAATGTACCTCGATTAATGTGGGACAATAGGATGTCATCCATATAATGGAGAATATAAGCATCTGGAAATTGCACTCTTATGGGGTTCAAGGCAGCATCTACAAATTTTTGGCATAAGTATGGACTAGCCTTTGAGCCTTGTGGAAGACAAACCCACTGAAATCGAGAGTGAGGTTTTTTAAAGTTGATTGAGGGGACACTGAATGCAAATCTGACTCTATCCTGAGGCGCTAGGGGAATAGTAAAAAAGCAGTCCTTTAAATCAATTACAATGATCTCAAAATTTTTTGGAATTGCTACCGGGGAGGGAAGTCCCGGTTGAAGGCAACCCATATTTTCCATAGTATCATTAACTTTCCTCAGATCCTGTATAAGTCTCCATTTGCCTGATTTTTTCTTAATAACAAATACAGGTGAATTCCATGGGCTATTAGATGGCTCTATGTGTCCAAGTTGAAGTTGTTCCTGAACTAACTGTTCTAGGGCTTCCAGTTTGATTTGAGAAATGGGCCACTGTTCGACCCAGATTGGTTTGGCTGATTTCCAACGAATTGGGTCAGCGGTGACTTCTACAGTGGCCCCTAGAAAAAATCCTGATGCTTTTTCTCAGGCAAGGTTTGCAAAGTTTGAGGTTCCATGTCTTGTGTAACCAAGGAGATTTTCATTTGTGATAGGACATCCCGTCCCCATAAGGTTAAAGGGAGGGAAGGAATCACATATGGACAGAATTGTCCTGATAAGTTTTCACAGGACCAAGTCAAAATCATGGAGCTTTGTGCAACATTGGTAGCCTGACCGAGGCCCGTAAGATTAGAGGGGGTGATTTTAGTGGGCCAAGCCTGAGGCCAGTCTCTCCCTGCTATACAGCTAACATCCGCTCCAGTGTCAATTAATCCATTAATATCCTTGCCATTGACTTTTATAATTTTCATGGGTCGCGAATTTTTTATTTCTTGGACCCAAAAGGCCCAGTTTGAGGATCCAAATCCTGCCTGTCCCCTGAGCGGTTGGAGGACTGGGTTAAATGTTTGTACATAAGGCAGAAGAAGTAACTGAGCAATTCTTTGACCTTTTGTCAAAGTAACAGTTTTAGTTGAAGGTTTTATCATAACTTGAATTACCCCAGTATAGTCTGAATCAATTACCCCTGGGATTACTAATATACCTGACATTGCTGAAGGCTTCTCCCTATAATAAGTCCCATTGTTCCCTCCGGCAAGGGACCCTTCACCCCGGTAGAGACAGCTAGAATGGGAGAATCAGGGGTTAATATTACGCCAGTCTCTACGCAAAGGTCGAGCCCTGCGCTGCCTGGAGTGGCTCTGTATAAAGAGCTGACGGTTCCTGAGGGGGCTGGAAGGGATTTGTCTGATTGAAAAACAGACTTGCCCCTGTTGTTTTCGGGGCCTGGGGTTGGCCCCTTATCCCGTTTCCCGGATGCTTTTGATCAATTAGGCGGTAGCCATCCCTGTGCCTTTTTGAATAACAATCTCTTTTCCAATGCATTTCTTTAAGGCATCGAGGGCATAAAGTCTTAGGTAGATTACCTGCCTGAGTAGCAGGCCTTGCTCCAGCATTATTAGGAGGATAATTCTGCCAAGTTTTTGCACTGTTAGCTGAATTGATTTGTAAAGTTTTTAAGTTACCTCGGGGGCATTGCTGAGAAAAGTGCCCTTTCTCTCCACAGTTATAACAATTGTTTTGTCCTGCTTTATTCCCTTTAATCATTTCAGCATAGGTTTGACCCTTCAAGGCTGCTGCAATTGCAATACCTTGCATATAAGCAGGAGTAAAATCCTCACAAGCTTTTACATAATCACTAAGGGTCCCAGATTTTTTAACATTGTGAAGCATTGTTTGACATGCTCCATTAGCATTTTGAAAAGCTAATTTTTTAATCAAAATATCTGCAGCCTCATCATGTGTAATGATTCTTCTAACTTGTTGAATTAGTCTGTCCAGAAAATCTGCATATCTTTCCTCAGCACCTTGTTTAATGTCTGTTAATGCAGTAGTTAGTCCCTTAGATACAGGGATCCTTTTCCATGCCTCTAAGGCACAGGAGGTGCACTGAATTAAAGCTTCTCTTGGTAACTTGATCTGGTCAGCATGCATTACCCATTCGTCCTCTCCAAGTAACATTTCTTTAGTAACTCTACTACCTTTTTTTTTATTTTGAGCAGCTTGTCTTTTGGCAATCTCATCATACTCAGCTTTCCAGGATAGATAGTCGCCCCCTGACAGAGAGGACTTGGCCGTCATTATCCAATCATAGGGCGACATCCATTTACCCCCCAGTGTTTCCACTAAGGCTAATGTAAACTGGGAAGTAGGGCCATAAGAGGTACAGGCCGTCTTAATTTCTTTTAAGACTTTATAAGGGAGAGGTTCCCATGAAGGTTCCTCCTCTTCATCACTATCATCAGAGCCGTTTCCTTTAAAAATAACAGGGAAGCATAATGACGTGTCCCCTTCCCTCTGAGCGGCTTGAATTGCCCCTTTAAACCCAACATTCTGGGGCCTTGGGGAAGCCTTTGATTTGTTTACTCTTTTCTTAGTAGCTGAGAGGGTGTCAGGCGGGGGAGGGCCCGCTGCTGCTAGTGGCTTCTTTTTTTGAATTTTAAAGCTCCGGTTAGCTTGAAAGCGAGCCACTTCCTCCTCTAATAATGTCCTATCTTCTGCAGAAAGTTTTCTCTCCTCTGAATCATCCTCATCCTCGCTAGATTCTGGATCTGACAAGGAAACCTTAAAGATTTCGGTTTTAGAATTTTTTCTAGATAACAAAGGGGTGTTCTCTGTGGCAGCTACATTAGTAACTGCCTTTTCCATTTTGTTAATTTCATGAGTAGGATCTAATGCATCCTTAAATAGGGACCATAAGGCAAAAGATTCTATTGGCACCTTCTCTGGTCCATGCTCAGTGTAATAACTTTGCAAATCATGGCCAATCTTTTTCCATGTATCTAAGTTTATAGTTCCTTCTTCTGGGAACCAGGGGCTGCATTTTTGAATAAAGTCAAGGAACTTAGTAAGTTGCCTTTTAGTTACTGACACTCCTCGCTTTTCGAGGGTGTATTTAATTAGATCCACAAAGAGATTTCTTTCCTTAGATTCACTGTGCCCCATACTGTTCTATTTGTCTTAAGTTTTAAAGATAAAAGATAAAAGATCAAAGTTACTCACCTCTAATCCCTCACGTTCTCCTCTCCGTGAGCCAGTAGCTAACTGGTGGATGAGACTCCTAGCCGCCTGAGTTTGGAAAGCGCTTTGGCTTGGGGGGAAAAGGTAATCGCACTGCTCAGGAAGCCCCCACGTTAGGCGCCATACATATAGAGGACCAGCTCTATATGTCAGGGGTCCTGAGTGGCGTTTTACGGCGTCGGATTGCTAAGACAGGAAAAGAAACTGAGAACAGCCGAACTAGTGGTTAGCCCATGCTGATCCGATGCTATGGGATTTGGACTTTATTTTATACTGGTTTCAAACAAAGAACACAAAGAAAGAGTAACAGCTGGGAAGGGGTTACAAATCATACACAATCCATTAAAGTCTAAAAAGTAGAGATATGGGTGCAAGGACAAGGGCCAAATTCCAACCACCAATTAGTAGGGTTTACTTCTGGGAGCAGAAATAAATTTCATGGAGATGTTTACTAATTGCGTTCTGCCTTGATTTACAGATCTGCACCTGGTCAGATAGTCTGGACTAAATTGTCCGGCTCCAGTCTTTATCTAAGTAATATATTTTTTAGGTTTCAGGCTTCTTAATTATCAAGGAGAGAAATTGTCAAGGAGAGGAATTGTTAACTCAGTAGCTGCTGGTCTGGTTAAGGACTCAAAGCTTTCTAATAAGAATGTTGAGAGAATGTGGGGATCTAAAAATGAGTCAAAAGAGGAGCCTCAGATTTTTACCTTAGATGGTCCATTCTATCTGCATCTGACATGTAGTGCAGAAAAATCATACACGCAGTTTTACTTGCCGATGATTTTGTAATGGGATCCAGATAAAACATCTATTACAGACTCTGTTTCTCTAAATGACTCCTAATAGCCTCTTGGAGGGGTCAAGTTGTTTTTGGATTAATCTACCTGCTGGTATCAGAGCTTTTCAGGGCTCAGGTGACCAGGACCAAACACAAAGACTGCCTCAGCCTGGATTGGTCACGTAGGGAAATCAGATAACAGGCCCTAAATTTGACCCTATTTCTCCAATTGGCTTTTTACATATAACGGCTTTCAACATAGTACATTTATATTTACTTAGTATTGAATTTGTGATAATTTAACAAATGAGACTAAGGAGGAAGGTTTAGATGAATAGAAAGCACTGTACAAGTATTAATGAGGGTGAGGAAGAAAGGATAGTCAAAGGATGTTCATTGTCTTCTTGGGCAGGGGGAGTCAGCTTTCTGTAACTGGCAGAAGACTGAAGAATATCTTTCTTTTGTCTTTCTCTATCATGGAAAATTGATGGTATCTGCTTTTTTAGAATCATTGGCCTACAAAGAAGCATTTCAGGGCATCTTGAATCCTTGGCATATTCATTGCATCCCATTAGTTCTATTATTCATATTATGGTAATCTACATACATCAATATCATTGGATCATAGAATTATAATGAGGAGGGATATCAGATGACAACTATTACCATCTCTTCTCTTTACAAATGAGGAAACTGAGTCCCAATGAAGTTGAATTTGCTCAAGATTACACAAGAAGTATCAAAGTGGAATTTAAATCAGGTTTCTCTTATTTCTGCCTTTAACATTAAAGTATATATATATATTTTTAAACCCTTGTACTTCGGTGTATTGTCTTATAGATGGAAGATTGGTAAGGGTGGGCAATGGGGGTCAAGTGACTTGCCCAGCGTCACACAGCTGGGAAGTGGCTGAGGCTGGGTTTGAACCTAGGACCTCCTGTCTCTAGGCCTGACTCTCACTCCATTGAGCTACCCAGCTGCCCTAAAGTATATTTTAAAAAAATCTCATTTTCAATAATAACAGGATTTATATAGATACTTCCTTAATGAGGATCAACTCCCATCTCATCAACTTTGCAAAAAATAGTTGAATATGATGATTTTTGACAGATGTACTGGCAGTGTGGCAACATGGTTCATATCTCATCACTTGTGCTTATTATAAGTGTGATCTCAGAGAACTATTTAACTTCTCTAGGCCTCATTTTCCTTCTCTGTAAAATGAGGGGATTGGACTAGATTGTCTCTGAAAGTTCCTAATAATACTAAAATCTATCGTCTTTAAGATATATCTTTACACTTTAAAATAATCATTGCACTTTGACAAGATTTTTACTACTACCATTTGGCATAATTACTAATAAAATTTGAAATAAATAAGCCAAAAACAACACCTTTGTGTTGTTTAAAAATATTCTAAGCCCTGGGAGACGATGTTTCCCAGTACTCCCTGCCACAACTCCCCCCAACACGTCCCGAGGTGTTGGAGAAAGTATAAAAGAGAGTTTTGGTGCCTTTTCTCTCTCTATCCTGAAGATTCTCTCCATCCTGGAGATGCTCTTGACCCTGGAGACTCTATTGGCCCTGAGCTCTCTCTCAGCACCTTTTTCAAAGATCTACCTCCTAGCTTCCCTAGACCTTCCCTTTACTAATCTAAATAAACCTAGCTATTCTAACAATAAGTGCTACCTGATCTTTATTGAACTCCAAAGAGCTCTCCGGTCAATTTCCCCTCCTAGGCTTGGGGGCTACCCCTGTTCCCCTCCTCAGGCTTCTCTACCTTCCTTTCCCTTTCTACCCTATCTTTCCCTTCTACCTCCAAAATTCCCTTCCACACCTTAAAACAAAAATTTATGTATATCAAGTTATCGCCTAGGCCTATATGGAAAAGAAAAAAATAAAACTTCAGTCTTTACAAAGTTAGTGGGGACAACTTTTGCTTAACTCAATAGCAACATACCAGAGAAACCCTTTCAGAAATCGATCAGGAATTATATTTGTCTCATCTCTTAAAGTGGAGGAATCCTTGATAAAGGTTAAAAAAATCCTAGATAAAACAGAGCAGAAGTGTAACAGGATTCCCTCATTTTGCTCTGTAAGATATCATGTTATGTTTTAATTCATCTAAGGGAAAAGTAATCATATTTTTGGCTCAACTCTGCATTGGATCCTCATTCTACTCAAAGACCAAAGAAATCACCAGAGAAAATAATATCATGTTTAATTGAACCATTATATATATATA
>NW_025381717.1:0-7170 GCF_016433145.1 Gracilinanus agilis | reverse complement strand
GTAATGGGCTTCTGTACCAGCAGCAATGCAATGACCCAGGACAATTCTGAGGGATTTATGGTAAAGAATGCTACCCACATTCAGAGGAAGGACTGCAGGAGAGGAAACATATAAGAAAAGCAACTGCTTGAACGCATGGGTCGGGGCGGACATGATTGAGGGTGTGGACTTGAAACTACCACACCAATGCAACCACCAACAATTGGGAAATTGGTCTTGATCAAGGACACATGACAAAACCAGTGGAAAAGTGCGTCGGCCATGGGTGGGGGGAGTGCGGGGGGTGAAGGGGAAAATAGGAGCATGAAACATGTAATCATGTTAAAAATGATTATTAATAAATGCTAAAAAATAAAAAAAAAAGAATCATATAACCATGGGGAAAAATTAAAAAATAAAATTTAAATAGAAAAGTAAAGTGACTTGCTTTGAGAGACCCCACTGTTTGGAAGCTCTAAGTATAAACAATAAATCAGCAAGCATTGATTAGCTACTTACTGTATGTCAGGAATTGATAGAGATACTAAAAAAAAGGGGTAAAAACTGTCCCTTTTCTCAAGGAAGTTATATTCTAGTAACTAGATTGGTGTAGAATAGATGCCAGATAACCTTAGAGAAAAAGACACTAGTAGCTGGAGGCACCAGCAAAGGCATCCTCCAGAATGTGACCTGAATCTCAAAGGAAGCCTGGATTCCAGAGGCATAGAGTAGGAGAACATTCCAAGCCAAGGAGATAGCTAATGGTGCAAAGGCACAAAGATGGGTGATAAAGGGCTCAGCAGCAAGTCTGCCAACAAGGAGAGACTGGAGTATGTGGAGTATATATACACACAATCCTGTGATGTATAGTCTCTAGAAGATAATGCTGTTTCTTCTTTCTGGTCCCCTGGTCTGACTATATTGAACAGCTGATCCTGGAGTTGTCTTTGCAAGTCAACTACAAGCATATGTTAAGTGACTTTATCAGGGCAGAGTAGAGTGATAGACTCCTTGTGATCTGTAAAGCCTGGCCCCCCAAATAGGCTTTTGTCCTTATGGGTGCCTGGTTCTCTAACCACTGAGCCACACAGCTGCCCCTTCTATACATCTTCCACAGAAGATCCATCCAGTACAGTGAGACCTTTCTTTGAGGTTTTGTCCATTTGGTGGTTGGGCTTGGGGCTAGGAAGAGAACAGAGCAATGGAATGCTATTAAATGACTGCATATATGCATAACTAGGATCTGAATCTCCCTTGAGATATTCCTTGTCTCATTTCCTTCTCCAGACTAGGACAATGTAGAATGAGAACAGATGAATGGAATGAGCATTTATTAAATGTCTGATATGTGCCAACCACTATCCTAAGCACTTTATTTCATCTGATCCTCACAACAACCTTGGGGACGTACATGTTATTCTTATCCCCATTTTATAGTGGAGGAAACTGAGGCAAAAGATAGTAAGTATGAGAGGCTGGATTTGAACTCGGTTCACACTCACTATCCTAGTGACTTCATAAGAGGCAAGTTATTGTTCAATGCTTCAAAAAGTTGCAAACTGACATTGATTTTTCAATATTCAGTTTCTTACAGCAGTTTCCAAATGAGCCTTTATGAAACTACTGCTACCAAGGGAGATAATCTGACTTAATCTAATTCAATAAGGATTTATTAATTATTACCTTATTGGGTATCATTAACATAACATATATTAATTATTTGCTATAATACATAATATATGTCAATATAATTCACACTATAATTATATAATAAAAATTTATTAAGTCCCTAACTCCTTCCTCTCGCCCAACTTCCATCCTGGTTCAGGCTCTCAATTCAGCATTCCTGGACAATTACAACGACTTTTTAATTGCTTTCCTGGTCTCAAATCTCTCCCCCTCCCCAATCTACCCTTTACAGAATTGACAAAGTGATATTCCTACAGCATAGGGTCTGGCTGTGTCACTCCCCCACTCAACAAATTAAAGTGGCTCCCTATTATTATCGCTAAGACCAATAAACACTTCTTAAGCACCTACTGTATACAGGTATGGTGCTAAGTGTCAGGGATACAAAGACAGAAAACAGTTTTGGCAAAAGAAAAGTGTTACCATCTTGGTCACAAGGTGGAGCCAGTGTATAACTTGTCCCCTGCTGGATTTTGACATTCCAATTTACTGGGAATTTTGCCAATGTAAATACTTAAGAACTGGAGCGGTAGTCCTCTTAATAGTGATGATGATGTTTTATCATACACGCTTTCTTCAGCATGGCTGGAGAATTTTCTGTGTAAATGAGCTGATTGGATGAACATTTACTTAGTTCCACCCTGAAAAAAAAAATCGGGATTTCTGACAATTTCCATTCTCCAAGGTATTGCCAGACTGGGTTGGAACTATACCTACTGCATCTTCCCATCCATGTTCCTTTCCCCTCTCCCTCCAAACCCCCAAAGGAGAACTGGGGAAGATATCCTTGAGTTGCCTTTGGCAGCTAGATGGCATCATGGATAGAGCACTGGGCGTGGAGGCAGGGAGGTTTGAGCACAAATCCAGAGACTTACTAGCTGTAAGAGACTTTGGAGGGGGTGTGGGGAGAGAGATAGTGAGAACTCAAAGATGACACCTAGGTTTTAAGCTTGAAGGACTGTAATGATGCTGTTGCTTTCTATTGTGATAGGAAATAGAGAGATAATGAATTCCATTTTGGACTGGTTGAGATGAAGATGTCTACTGACCATCCATTCCGAGATGACTGACAGGCATTTGGAAATGAAAGGGAGCAGGGAAGTTAGGGCATGATAGGTAGATTTGGGAATAATTAGCAGAGAGATGGTAGCGGATCAGATCCCCAAGTGAAGTTGTAAAGGGAGAAGAGAAGAGAGTCCAGGAAAGAACCGTGATCTTGGAAAGATCATAGAGGTCTGGAGTGATGGGTGATGCCACAGGATGGATTAAAAAAAAAAAAAGGAGAGAGTACAATCTGCAAAGTATAGTTCTCATGAGCTTGATTTTCATTCTTGACCAAAAAAAAAAAAAAAGAAAGAAAGAAAGAAAGAAAGAAAGAAAGCTTTATTAAGAAGATGATCACAAAGAAGACCCAGCATGGCTCCATTAAGACAAAGTTGTGCCAGGCTAAATTCCTTTTCTTTTCTGACAAATTAGTAGAACAAGAATGTTGTTGATCTAGTTTCTCTAAATAAGTAAAGAAATTAAAGAAAGTAGAAATTAAATATGTAAGGAAATTAAAGATAGTAGAAATTAAAAGGTGGTATATAGACCCTTCCACAGTCTATTGTCACTTCACCTGGCTCCTTTTTGGGCAAACTTCTAACCCTTTTTGGATTCCATTTTCTCTAGTACTTGACTCCTGGATTTGTTATTTATTACTTCTGTGACCTTGGGCAAGTCCATCTTTCTAGACCTTGGACAAGTCCACCAACCTTTCTAGATCTGTTTCTTCATTCTTCGAAATGAGGGGGTTTGATTAGATGACCAGTGAGGTCTCCTTTTGGCTCTAATTCTATAATCCTATGATTCCAAGACTAGTCTACTCACTGAACAACAGCTATTTTTCTATTATTTTCTTAATTTTTACAAATAATTATCTTAAAAGATACAGATATAGAGAAGGAAGTCCCAAGTTCAAATCTAGACACTTACCAACTACATAACTCTGGGGGCAAGAGATAGTGAGAAGTCAAATATAACACCTGGGTTTGAAGCCTGAAGGACTATGATGATGCTGTTGCCTTCTATTGTAATAGGAAAAAGGGGAAAAGATAATGAATTCCATTTTGGACATGTTGAGATTAAGATGTCTACTGACCATCCATTCTGAGACAACTGAAAGGCATTTGGAAATGTGAGATTGGAAGGGAGCAGAGAAGGGCACGATAGGTAGCACAGAGTGATCAAATGGCCCGCTGAGTTAATGGCGATCAATACTCTATATAGTCCATTTCCCCCTTCCCATTTCTGCCCTCACTTCTTTAACATAGATTTTGCATTATTATTGTTGGCATTATTCAATCATGTCCGACTCTTGGTGACCCCATTTGGGGTTTTCTTGGCCAAGACACTGGTGTGGTGTGCCATTGCTCATTTTGACAGATAAATTAACTGAGGCAAACAGCATTTAGGGACTTGCCCAGAGACACACAGCTACTAAGTGTCTGAGGTCAGATTTGAACTCAGGAAGATAAGTCATTTTGACTTCAGCCTAGCACCCTATCTAATATGCCACCTAGCCTATTTGCAATATTACGTGTTTCTATTCTTTTAAACCCACTTACTGCTAAGTTGTCAACAAAAATCTTCAATCATCTTAACATTCTGTGATTTATTTGATTATGTGAGTAAAGAGTACCACTTATTGAGATGATGAGGAGAGTGCAGCCAAAACCAAACAAAGCAAAGGAAAAACAATCCCTGTTTATTAGAACATTTATCAACCCTTCCAGGGACTAAAATAAAGAGTCAAGTTTTTATTCATAATTGGTAAATTTAGATGTCTTGGCAGCCAACACATTTGGCCCAATGACAAACCAGTAGGATATACACTTATTTAGTAAGAAAATTTGGCTAAGGTTTAAATCTATCAAACGAAGAGTTTGGATTCTCCAGACTCAAAGTTTCCTTCCTACTCTACATCTATGAGCCAGCAACTCTAAAGACAATTGACAAAAGAGTTTAGGGATAATTTGGTCTTGATCCATGACTCCCCATTGCCTTTTTTCTCTACCTCATGATGATTTTTTTAAACTATAAATGAAACAGGGGGCAGCTACATGGCTGAGTGGATTGAAAGCCAGGTCTAGAGTTGGGCAGTCCTGGGTTCAAATCTGGTCTCAGATACTTCCTAGCTGTATGACAATAGGCAAGTCACTTAATCCCCGTTGCTTAGTCCCTACCACACTTCTGCCTTGGAACCAATGCATAGTAGTGATTCCAAGATGGAAGATAAGGGTTTAAACAAACAAACAATAAATAAAGTAAAATAAACAAACAATAAATAAAGTGAAATATTTTATGGATATGAATGATACAAGCACTTAATTAACATTAACCGAATATTTCCTTTCTATTCTTTCTCTCCTTTCCTCAAAACTCTGTCTTCTAGAAATCTCCATAACATAATTAGGTAAGAATCATTTGTAGGTACTACTTATAGAGTTTCCACAACTTTCAGGGGTAGATTTCTTCCTTTCTTATTGCTATTGAATTTTCACACCCACTGCATTCCTTCTTTTTTAAAAATATTTATTTATTTACAGATGAAATTTATTTTCAGGTGTCCCAGTCATATCACAGAAGGTATCATCCTCAAGGCAGACAATGTTCATACAAATTAAGTCATTTCCACCTCTGGGGTAACACAATTTATTCTTCCAGTATTAATTCTGTAACTTTGATGTTCTCTTGGTTCTATTCATTTTTCTGTTCATTAACCCATGTAGTTCTTTCCAAGTTCAAAAAAAAATTAGCTTGTTTATCATTTCTTATGGCACGGCAATATTCTATCACAATCATATGCCACAATTTGTTTGGCCAATTCCCCAATTGATGGGCATCCCCCCAATTTCCAATTCTTTGCCACCACAAGGATAGCTGCTATAAATATTTTGAAACATATGAGGTTCCCCCACCTTTTTCCTTGATCTTCTTGAGAAACAGACTTAGCAATGGTATTGCTGGGTCATTGACAAATTGGCCCTCCATCTCTTGCTGATCAGAATGACTATGGAGAGGCACAGTCTCCTGCTCCACAGTAAGTGAGAAGGCAACATTTTGTTCTAAAAAATCAAAAACACACCTTATGTGTCTCTACTCAGGAATCATGCCCATCTCTTCATCCTTTACATGTTCTTCAAGTGGAAGTTGCTTACCTTAGATCTGGGCTTGATTCCAAAACTTCTGGCCACTGAGCCCAACGTTTCTTCAGATTCCGTCTCCAAGATGATAAAGATTCTACCTTTCTCCTCTTGGTGACTACTTTGCTGAAAGTGAGACCAAAGCCAAACTACCTACTTACTAAACAAAGATGATGTTCTCAGTAGCAATAACTACTGCAAACAATAGCATAGACAACTGAGTTCCTTAAACCATTCTGCTCTTTTGATTCAGTTCTTTTCCTATGAAGATGTTTTCTCCTTAAATACTTTTGTGTCCTCTCCTCCATCACCCACCTCCCCAGACTGGACCTGTGATTTTATTGGAAGAGGGAATTCCCAGTGAGTAAACCCCCTACATAGCCAGCATCTGGCACATGGTTGATTTTGGCTATTCTGCATTGTATACTTCTAGAGTTGCTTAGGGCATTGAGAAATTAAATCCAGAGTCACATATATGTATTTGTTAAAGGCAGGCCTTGAACCCAAGTCCTTCAGGTTCCTGGGTCAGCCTTTCTCCAAAGTAAAAGGCTAACATCTGATTAAAGCAAATTGTTCTTTATTCCTACCCTCTTGGGGCCAAAGGAGAGCAAACAATCCTCCTAATTCTGTCGGTGATATATGTGAACCAGTGTTATGAATTTAGACAGGCCCTGGGATGAAAGACAGAGATGTAATCATGTGCATCTTAGCTTTGCAGTTAATTGGCAAAGGACTCTGGAAAAAAATAATTCATAACTTTCAGCCTCTATTTCCTCATCTAGAGTCTAGAATATGGGAAAAAATATTCCCATATTCTAATGTCTAATAAGAATATTAGACAATTAGTCTAATGTCTAATAAGAATATTAGACAATTAGTCTAATGATAAAATTTTCTGTTCTAGGAGGTTTACCTTCCCTAAACCCTTTTATCTTGCTTTTCATAATTGATAGCACCAGAAGTCTAGATAAGAACCAGAGCCTTACCCTTGTGTGTGCATTCAGGCTAGCAGTTCTGTCAACAAATGCCAACAGACTAATCTATAGCTCAGATCTACTTCATTGCTAAGACTCAAAGCTGCTAGCAGCTCAGGCTCACTGGAACTTTTATTTTGCTTATTTGCAACATGGTGTCACCACAAAGATTTGTTGTATATTTGGTGTTTCAGGACCACACTGAAGAGTGTATTTAATAGCTAATTTTTTAAAAATAACATTTTATGTGAGCAGTTGATGACTTGCTTGAAGGCAAAGGGTTGAAATATATGTATATAGGTAATATATAACTATATATAGTGGGTAGAGGGTATATTTCGTGT
>NW_025381716.1:0-2533 GCF_016433145.1 Gracilinanus agilis | reverse complement strand
CTCTCTCTCTCTCTCTCTCTTTCTCTCTCTCTCTCTCTCTCTCTCTCCCCTCCCAGAGAGCAGCAGAGAATCCAGATGGATTCCCTTGCATGCCCTGGTTTGATTCCTCAAGGAGGACAGATTGGTCACATACCCATATGGCCATAGTTGAAAGCAGTGAGTTAAGCAGCAAGGTGCCCGAGGGAGAGGATGTCTTTCTGTCAAAGCAAGAACACAAGGCAGCTATGAACTTTGAAGTCCAAAAACCTGAAAATGCTACCACAGAAGAAGAATGGAGGAGAAGTTCAAGGGAGTCACAAGACACTGGCAAGGGTCCCTGTGGGTTTTCAAGGGAAAAAAAGATTCAGTAAAAGAGGATTCCTTGCAGGGCAAGGTGAGGGATATGATGCTTTCAAGGTGCACTTCTCAGCCCATCTCCGTTTCCACACAGGTAATAAAGCTCAACTAAGGAGACTGGGAATACATATGTGGAGCGTACTTTTTTCCCAGGCTACAAATGCCCTTTTTGGATTATTTTTCTTTTGACCAATCCCTAGTCATGATCTACTTTTTTTCTGAACATAAAACTCAGCAGCCAAAACAAATTAGAGTATTTTTTCCCAGCTCCAAGGTCTAAGGACACAGTTCACTCTAAGTGCATCCTCTTCTTTAGTGACCTGTTACATGATGACCATGTAGGGTGAGAAATGCTAGAAACTTGGGGAATTTTTTGTACTAAAAAGCTGAGAAACAGGGATCAAGAACCAGGGATTGCAACCTTGGGTAGACAGGATAATGTAGGATAAGTGTGCCTCACCCTACAATCTTATAAAACAAGCTCCCTCCCAGTTCCTACGCTGTGACAATGCATTTATAGAATCACATCATTTTAAGATCTAATGTCTAAAGGTCTTCTATTCCAATCACCTTATGTTACAGAAAGAATTAAGGCCCAGAGCTATTGTCACTTGCCCAACCAAAATGATATAATTAATTAGTGACAGACTAATTAGGAATAAATTATACTAGAACTGGATCTTGTGACTTCCAAGCTAATACTCATTTCACCATAGCACAAAGTAGCCATTTCAATTTCTTCTTATTAATTGACAGCAGGTGAACATGGAAATTTTAACTATACAAACAGTCTGAGTTGCTGAAATGGTAGAAACTCCAGATCTAGGTCAATTCTAAAAGCGCCCAGAAGATTTAATCATTCACTCACTCACTCAAAACACTGTACTAAGATGCTTTTGGCTCTACAAAAAGTAGAAGACATAGTTCTTGCAATCTAGAAACGTTCAACTTTTGGGTGGCATATGACATGTAAATAAGCAATTGCATTAGCACCACATGATTGTCTCAGATTTTGTCAAAGCATTAAGGTGTACCACTCCATCTGTGTTATTCTACCAACTCATATTTAATATTGATGTTAGGTTCCCCAAAGGGCAACTGTTATGTTAGGTTCTAGGATACTGTGTGGATAGCTACTTCTAAAACTGTAACTCGCATTGGAAAGGAACAGTTAACTAGGAAAAAATCTTTGCAGAAAGCTTTTCTGTTAAAGGTCTCATTACCAAGATATAAGAGCCACTCCCCCAGAGATAAATGGATAAAGGTTAGGAACAGGCAGTTTTCAAAGGAAGAAATCCAACCCATCAATAAACATAGGAGAAAATGCTCCAAATCAAATAATTAGAGAAATGCAAGTTAAAACAAATACAAAAATACATCTTGAAATGGAGGTTCCTTCTCACATGGGTTAGATTGGCAAAAATAATTTTTAAAGAGGAAAGTTACAATTGTTGGAGGAACTATGAGAATACACACACACACACACACACACACACACACACACNGAATACACACACACACACACACACACACACACACACACACACACCCCAATGAAGTATTGATGGAACTGTTACTTCATCCAGCCATTGTGGAAAGCAATTTGGAAGTATGCCCTCAAAGTTACAAAACTGTCCAGATCCTTTGACCCAAAGATAGCACTCAGATCTATACTCCAAAGAAATCAAGGAAAGAAAAAAGGACCCAAATGTAAGTAAAATTTTATAGCAACTCTTTTTGTTATAGCAAAAAACTAGAAACCAAAAGTATTTTCATCAAAGTGTCTGAACAAATTGTGTTATATAAACACAATTGAATATTATTTTTGCTCTAAGAGATGACATCGATAATTTCAGGGGAATTTGAGATGACTTGTACAAACTAATACAGAGGAAAATGAGCAGAACCAATGGGACAATCTATACAACAATAACATCATAAAAACGAACAACTTTGAACAACGTAAGAACTCTAACAAATGAAATGAGAGAACACAATTCTAGAGAACTGGTGATAAAGCATGCTACCCACCTCCTGACAGAGAAGTGATGGACTCAAGTTGTAGAATAAGACATGAATTTTTAGACATGGCTTATGTGGAATTTGGCTTTCTTTGACTCTGCCTATGTTACAAAGGTTTTATTTCCCTTCTTTTCCATTGGAGGGAAGGAAGGAAGAAAGGAAGGAAGGAAGGAAG